>NC_134268.1:103295322-103595322 GCF_031893055.1 Leptodactylus fuscus | reverse complement strand
AAGAGTAGATCATAGTCATACAGTCTAGGTTGTCAACAAGAGGGAGTGCAGTACAGTGGGAAATTTAAAGGGAACGTCAGGCATGCCGAGTCGGTAACAGGAGCAGTAGCGAAGTACAAAATGGAGTTCAGGGAGCAGAGGTCTACAGGCAAGCCGAGGTCATTAACAGGAATAGGCACAGTATGAAATCAGGAGGCAAAGGCAAGGTCGAAGGTCAAGGAAAAAGGTCAAAAACACAAACAATCAAGACAAGAGGAATGCTTACTACCAGAACTCAGTTCAACTAAATAGCCAGCAGCAGTCCAGAGCCCCCTTTAAATAGGCTCAGGCCTTCCACTAGGCCGAAACAGGAAGTCCCCCTTCCGACTCAGGAGGAGACCGGCAACCCCCCGCACATCAATGTGGAGGTTCCAGCCTGCCCCTGAGACCCGGAATAAAGGACCCAGGAGCGTTGACAAGGATAGGGCCGGCAGCCTCCACACAGCGCTATGGAGGCTCCAGCCCTAACCACAACAATTGAGATGTCAAATAATATCTGTTTATGTTCTGCATATACATGCTACATAGTAATGGTGGAATCCAGGGTGATAGCTGTTTGCACAATGGTTGCTCAGCTAAAACTTATTAAATATCTATAGTTCATCCATTAATGCTAAGCCTCATCCTTTCACTGTTCTTTCAGGGCTGGCTAAGATCTTGTTGTATTTCAACCTGCAAGAAGCAGTGGTGCGAAGACATAACCCAACATGTGTATAGCCTGTTAAGGACCCTATGTCATAATGTCTAGAAATAAAATAATACATTAATTAAAATTCTATAGCCAAAAGCACCAATAGCTAGTCTCCAGGCCTTGCATTACTTGCATTTGATTCAAGAAAAGTCACAGATGGAAGGTCTAGGCACAGTATTTCCGTGGTTGAACAGGAGATATCTAGAGTAACATATTGTTTACACAGAAATTCTACCACCAAGCTATTCTTTGGAGGTCTTTGAAATAAAAGCTTACAAGACTACACAATGTGCTTCTGGATACATGCCAAGAACTCATCTACTATAGGCTGTTCATATGCTTCATCTGTTATTCCTTCCTAGAGCAATTATGTAATCTAGCCCAAAAATGAAAGTATTTCTAAAGAGAGAAACTTCTATGCATGTCTCCATGTCAGATTATACCTATATCCAGTTTCTTTCTGAACAAAGTCATGCATAGCATTAACAATAAAGGTAAATAGTGTATTATATGCCACTTTTGGATGGATAACAGCCTGCGTTGGCTGCCCCTTCACATGTTAGTATCAAGCCCTAAAAAATGTTTGTAACTAACAAAAAAAAGATTTCAGGTATTCAGTACTGTGAGGTGTGGACAAATGCTGCAGAGTAAGAATTCCTTCAAAGATAGCATTGTTAATAGTTTATTCATATCAATTCATAAAATGAAGAGGATGAAGAAACGAGAAATGAGAAATCACATCAATATTTGGTGTGGCCACTCTGCCTTCAAAACAGCATCAATTCTATATACATCCTTCTATCTCTTCATATAATCCCAGACAGACTTCATGTTGCTGACACCAGGGCTCTCTGGGAGCCATATAATCAATTCCAGGACTCTTCCCCTAAATGGCAGTCATACCAAATTACTTCAGAAAAAATGTATATTTACCCAGATTGCCAGGCATGTTTTCACATTTTCTGGTGGGGATCTGTTTCCCCGTTTCCAGAAACGGAATGTCACTAATACTCACTCACCCCATTATACTTACCTGTCTTCCTGTCCGGATATTCTGGGCAAGGGAGATAAATTCCTTCTGTGAAGCCTCTACCTCCTCCTCTTGAAAACTGATGGTGCCTGCGCTGTAGAGCCAAAGCACTGGCATGCCGGCATTCTGGCTCTATTGCACAGTCATGGGAGGCCAGCAGACGTCAAGAAGAGGACGGGGGTCATGTGACATCACAGGTCATCACGGTCATCAAGTGCAGTAGGAACTTCCACTTGAAGAAAATAATGGAGCTGAATGAACAAACCACGCTGGGAGACACCAGAGACAGGAGAGTATGTTTTAGGGGGGGTTGTTGGGTTTTTGTTTTATTCCCCTGGCATAATTTAAAAAAAATGTTATTATGCACAGACCCTTTAATGTTCCCCACATGATATTGGCCCCCATCACCCCCCCACACACACACACACACACACACACACAGTCCATGTAGGCCACAGGCTCAATGTGCCCTTTGGCCTACAAGTCTATGAGTGGTATAGCAGGAAGTCTGTGGCTTTCTGCTCTACTACAAGCAGAACCGGGTCGGCGAAGCCACTTCTCCCTGGGTTTTGCGAACCAGTTGATAAAACAGGATCACAAAACCAGGGAGAACCTGGCTGCATCATTTACCTCTCCCCGCTTCTGCTCGCAACCTCTCCTTTTTCCTTTTCAGCCTGGGCTCTGTGTACCACATATAACATTGTGATGACATAATGTGCGGCATATGGGGGCCCCCTGATGGCTGAAGAGGGAAGAGGAAAGACCAGGAGCAGGGAGAGGTAAGTGAATAGGGGCCGTTACCACACCTCCACTGCCTATTAAAAAAGCAGTGTGAGACTGGTAGGGCCCCCTAAAGGCACAGGATCCACTGGAGGATTCACCATTTCCCCATTGGGCAGTTTAACCCTACCGTATGCCCCCTGGTGCCAGAGATATTGGTGCTTGCTGGTCATCTCTGGGTTGTAAGGTGCACCCACCCTACTGTACTATTCCATAGTCTTGTACTGTTGGGGGCGTTCCTCGCTGTCCCAGCTAGGCTGTGAGGCCTGCCCTTCTGACAGTGGAAGGATATCAGTGCCGAAACTGACAGCACCAAAATCTCTGGTACCTGAAGTCAGCACACTACCAGCTATTTAACGGTATATAATACCATCGGTCTCTAAGGACATGAAGCGTCCTCTTTAAAGATATAAACAGGGGTATCATTAATTTTTATATGGTGGGGAATTGGTGTAGGTGTGAGTTGTCTGAAACTGGCCCACAAATGAACAAGTGAATCTTCCGGAAGACTCCTGTACCAGGGGTACAGTATACTCATTGTACTTCATACAGACACTTATTATAGAGCATCTCAACCAGGCTATGCGTCAGTATAATATAAGGGTAGCCTTTTGTTAAAGAGACTACCCAGTTTATTTTTATATACTATAGATATCTAGGTGCAGGGTTAAGTCAATCAATATCTTCCCTGGGCCCATCTTCCTCATGCAGTGCACGGGCCCCCAGTCACCGATCATCTTGTGTCAGAACTTAGCCCTAAGTCACAGAACTAAGAGGACCCTAGTCCAAGGCAAGAGTTAGACAGCAAAGTACTGACAGAACCCCAGGACAGAGAAAATCAGAGACAAGGGCTGGGCAGCAAGCTATTATTGAAAAATACATTTACAATATATTGTATGATATAATATGGTGACATTTTAGAAATGTGTAAATCAGTGTCAAGTAATACGTTCATGTAGCTGTATAGTGGTCCCCCAGAATGAAAATTACTGGTGGGCACTAGGCACCTCAGTTCAATACTGGTCAGGGTCATGAAAAAGTAAGGTAGGCAGTGAAGAGGGCAACCCTATAAGGAGGAAGCCATAATGAGACAAGACTAAGCTGCTGCAGGAGAGGATAAGCAGACTGACCAGACCGACCACTACCAGGACATTGCTGTCAGCAGAGAGCCATTCATTTGTCCATTAGCTGAGCTACTGCAATGTCCATTGTGTCAAACTTAAACGACTAACTTTTTAAAATATAGGTAAATTTATCCTTTAGTTAATACTGACGATTTTCTACATCTCCACAATATAGCTGAGCTCTGACATTTTGTAAGTTAAATCCCTATTACACTATTAGAAAAAAAAAAAAGCTGTGGCAAATGTTTCCTGTCTGGTAGAATATTTTTATCTTAAAGATTACAACACTTCTCATGTAATATCGTCTCTTGTGAAATCAGTGTCTGCATTTTTTTCATGATCAGTCATAAAAATATCTTTGCAAAATGCAAGTTCAGTTTTTAAAAGAACATTATTTTCAAATGTATTTATTTTGTATGGACATATTTAAAGTGATATATCATTCAATAATTCCACATTTATTCACAATCTTTACATTTCTAAGCACATTTACAGAACACAGTTAGAAGAGTTTACTTGTTTAGGGCCTAATGCACATGCCATAGGGTCAATACAGTACCGCATTGTGTGCCATAGATAGAGCATGCTATTATTTGTTTGTCAACATTTCCAAGAGAAAAAATATCAATTCTGTTTTCTCCATTTTTTTTTTTGCTTTACCTTGGTGCCAGCACTCCTCCCATTCAGCCCAGGTGTTTTGAATTAAAGGAGCCTTCTTCTGGTTCAGTCCTCTGACTAAGACCATATGGTAAGCTGATTTTTTTTAAATCTGTTCGCATGGACCAGTACTGTATGGTGTCTGCCTTTGCTGTGGTACAGTAGCTGTGGATTGATGCGGCTCAGAGCCTGGGGGCTTAGCCTGACAGCAGGGGTGTTGCTGGGGTACTGCGTCACTCTACCTGGACGCTGTGTTGTAGTGGTGATTGTTGCTGAGCAGTTCTGCACCCAGTAGAGTAGGGACCCACTATATAGAGGTCACCAGGAATTGGCTAGTGGGCTTATGCACCTTGATCAATATCTATACAAAGAACTTCATGTTCAGCTTTGTAGATTTTGCTGAGAAAAATTTTTTGTACGTTATTTATTTTTGTATTTATTTATAAATAATGTCTTAGTCTAAGACAATGCAAACTTGGACTCAACAGTTTTAAAATTCTCCAGGTTAATGCTGGATGATATGATATTTCTGGTGCATTGTTAAACTGTCTAGACTAAGTATATATCCCCAAAAAGTTGGAAAAAATTTTAGTGCATTTTTGGAATCCATCTTTCAGCCCACCCCTTTATTGATTAGCCCACAAATCTTTTTGACAAGGCAAGAAGTACAGAAAGTGTTTACAATTGTTAAAAAGTGTAGCACAGAAGCATATTTTTTTGGCAGAAATTATATTTTAGTGTCTATGGTTTAGACAGTACAATCTTACTCTAGGTTCACACCAGGATTTGGGTTTACGTTTTTCGGGTCTGCTTGGGACCCTATCCACATAAAAAGTTATTACCTGCAGAAACCCATGGATCACATAATATAATGCGGTATACCAGGTTTCCCCCTGAAATCGGCAGAGAGAAAAGTCCTGCTTGCCTAAAAACATGCTTTGCACTACACTTTTTTAACAATTGTAAACATTGTACTTGCAGGACTTTTCCCTCCGCATATTTTAAGCAGAATGGGAGACAGAATCACTAAACAGTCACACAACGCTGGTATGATCACAGCCTTAGACTAAACAGTCTAAAACGGTGGTGACAAGAACTATGCAGCAACTGTGATGCACGTTGTCAAAAGTTAAGCCATATCTTTTTTGTAACAAGAAATGCCCTTTTCCACTTAACTTTGCCCCCTTGTTTGGCAAGACTAAAATAGTGTCTAAAACATATAATAACATGTATCGACAGTGGTAAATATGTCCAGAAGCAATTAAATGTAGTATATAATACAATAATATAGATTAGATATAGATTAGGCTAGGTCATCACTATCAGGTTGTTGAGGGTCCAAATCAGTATAAATGCAATGGCTCTTGTAGTATCTTTCCCAGCTACTACACCGTGTATGGCACTGTGCTAGATCCAGTGCACTTTGGCTCCTGCATGAGGTGATCATCAGGGTGCCGAGAATAGGACATATTAAAGTCATGAAAAACTCTGTAAGGCCAGGGCCCCACGGGAAGGAAATGCCACAGGAAAAATTGCAGCATTTTACAGTCTTTTTACCTCTGCCAAGTCAGTTCTCCCTAGACTGGGCTGATGAGATCCAATCAGATCAAAATGGCGCTGTCCACAAGTGGGATGATACTGACTTGGCAAAATCCCGCATCATTGCAATTAAAGGCTTGCTGAAAAGTCGGGCATGGTGTTCAAGGGAGCTGCTTCCAATAGAGGGCAGCATACTGAGGCACTGTTTCTCTATTTACACCCTTGGAAAAACATTTGCATATTCCTCCCACAATCCCCCACAGTGGAGCGAAAATGGCTTTGTAAGACTCCACACACCTACATGGTGGTCTCTCCCTAAGGAGTGACAATATCCCCTAAATAAAGTGCTGCAGGAAGAACTGCGATGCGTTGACGCCGCTGTTTTTCCTGCAGCGCTTTTTAGCTGCAGGATGTCCCGAGGGGGCTTAGCCTTAAATAGTAAAGGCCTATCTTTAGTACATGCCAACAATATTTGACCTAGGGGAGTTAAATGAACATTACAGCTCATGAATATGAGGCTCTCTGCTTATATTATATAAGCAATATGGGTGCCACAACGCCATTATTGTACTCATGAACATGGCCCAATGGTAAAATATTGGTGCCTTTTCTTAAGAATATATCATCAAAATGTTAATCTCTTTAAATGTTTAATTGATAATTTACTTTTGTAATAAAACGGTTCATATGCAATAGGAATACTAGTATTAGTAATGCACTATTAAATTGAAACAACTTTATAATAACTACATAAAATATGAAATACAGTAACACATAAAAGTAAAGAAATGAAGCTAACAGCTAAAAACACCACATAATATGCTATTAACACAAACAGACAAAAATAAACACATTTAGCGTTAGTTACAAAGCATCCATTGCTGTGGCTTTTCTCTTGAACTCTTCAATTCACTGCTCCTATTAATTTGCTTGAAATTTGTTTTCTCAAGTGTGTTACAAGCCGCACCTGCTGCTCCCTGTGGTATTTGGGACAAAACAAAAGAAAGTGAGAAAGAATCTTTTTTTGTAGATGATTTCACATAAATTATAGACTGGTGCATATGTTTTGAGGTAGAACAGGCACAGTGGCAGCTGCGATTGTGCCAAAACCATACTGTATTTGGGAAATAATCAGGAAAACGAGAGGCAATGAAATCAATCAGTAAGAAGAATAGCAACAGTTTATATTTAGATTACTAATAGAAGTGCGCAGAGGGGGGAGAGCGATATGGAAGTATGTTTAGTGAGGAACAAACCTGGTCAAAGATTTCAAACATTTAACTAGGAATTTAAGATTTCCAAGCTATTTTATTCTGTGACTGAATTATTGTAGTCTGAAATGAAGGGTATACGCTGTTCCTTTGTCATACTCTGGACAACTACATTTGGAATTAGAGGCTATTTAACAATCCAAATTGTAAACATGTTGCCATGTGAAGAAAAGCAGCTTCCAGGGGTGCAAGAAAAAAAAATGCTAAAGCCAAAATTGGATGCTAATTATATTGACATCGAGCTAGTTTCCAGTGAAAGCATACTAAAAATAACAGATGGTTAAAATGTAAAGCAATGGGAGTGTTTTCATAAACAAGTAATTCATTTTAAAGTACATTTTGATCAGATTTACATTATAATTTACATTTACTACATTTTTAATAGTAGATAATATACAGAAATAAAGCCCAATTAATTCCAAAGTATAAAATATTTACTAGTAGTGGATGAAGTGATAATAAGTTAAGACTAAGTACCGTAAGTACTTCTGCAGTTTGAAATTGACAGCATCGCTACACTCCTGCTATGAGCGTGGCGATGCTGCGGCCCGGCACCCGCCCCGGTGTCTGTATGCCGGGTCCGGATGCCGGGTCTGTAACTATAATGGTGCCGCTCTGCTTCAGAGCGGTCACCATACCAACCTGCACCTCGGAGCTCCTGCAATCATGCCTGCAATTGGAGATTTCAGACATGGGGAGCTAGAACATCTCCGCTGTAAGTGTTACAGTGGAGATGTTCTACCATGTCCCAGTACTAGGGAGGGAGGGAGGAGGGATCCTATGAACTGTGGCCGGCCGACGGCAGAAGCGCTTCTGCCGGGAATTCCCCTCAGCGCTCCTGCCGCCGGCCAGCTACAGTTCTCCTTCAGGTCCGGCCGGCTGGGGATTCCGTTCAGAGCTCTGGCTGGGGATTCCCTTAAGAGCTATTGCCGGGGATTCCCCTCAGAGCTCCTGTAAAGGCTCCCCGGCTGGCAGTGCCTCTCTTTTGCAGGCTGCTCTATGCAGCCTGCAAAAGAAATGACAATTTTTGCAATGCATTGCATTAGTGATCAGAACCCCTGGGGTTCAAGACCCCTAGGGGGTCTAATAAATGCAAATAAAAAAAAAAATAGAAATAAAAAAAAGTGAAAAAAAATAAAAATAAAATAAAAGTAAAGTATAAATAAATAAAAAGTATTAAAAATTCAAATCCTCCCCCTTTCTCTAGAACACATATAATACTAATACTGTGAAACACATACACGTTAGTTATCCCTCTGTCCAAAAATACCTGATCTACATACCTATAAATATATTTTTCCTGTACGTAAATGCCATAGCGGGAAAAAAAAATATTGTCTAACTGCCCCTTCCCCGAGACTGAGTCCCCCCCCCCCCACTTGGAATTCAACCTGACTGCATACAGGCTAAGTATAGGGTATCTGCACTGCTCATATTCCATCGGTAAGGGGTTAATAGGAGCACTGCAGATACGCTATATTCAGCCAGGCTAAATTCCAAGTGGAGGAACAAAAAAACAGTCCTCAAGCTCAGGGAAGGGGCAGACAGACAACCAAAACACCCCCTCCCCAGCACCCAGCATCTACTGCACACAAAAACTCCGGCCAATTTAATTTTTTAAATTTTCCAGTAGCTGCTGCATTTCCCCCCTAGGCTTATACTCGAGTCAATAAGTTTTCCCAGTTTTTTGTGGTAAAATTAGGGGGGTCGACTTATATTCGGGTCAGCTTATACTCGAGTATATACGGTAATACATACTGTGCTGGTACCCAGAAATAAGGAGAATATTAACCTGTAATCTATATCATTCATTTAAAAATATAACAAAAATAAACACTGTAGATTATCATGTTTGGCTAATACTAAGGCACACTAAACATGAGAGTTTAGGATTATATAGAGATTAGTTTTATTAAAGGGCTTTTCCCATCTCACTGTTTCAGCAGTTTGCCTGCTGTCTCTTCTCACTTTTTGTATTTCTCTCCTCCATCCCGTCTTGCTGAAGTATCACAATACTTATGCAGATCAGATAATATGCAGATGCTTGTAGAGAATGGACTCAGTGTTATCTGTCATAGAGAGATAACACACTTGACTTTATCAGCAAAGTGCAATTAGCTGAATGGATTGCATTGCCGACACTAAGTAAGTGATGTCACTTGTCCTATCTCCCAGGTCCATGGTTATGGAAATGCTATGTAAACAACATCAGAGATGTAGCAGAGCTGAGTGTGCGCTGAACCCTGATGCACATTCAGCTCTGCTACATCTCTGATGCAGCAGAGCTGAGTGTGCAGCAGGGTTCACATCTCCGGTGTAGCAGTGCTGGCCGTGCGCTCAGCTCGACAGCATCTCCAGTGTAGCTGAGCTGAGCACATGGCCAGCACTGCTACATCTCGGCATAGGAATGCATTCACCAGCGTTGATTGGCCGAATGCCATACAGAGTACAGCATTCGGCCAATCAACGCTGGTTCTGCCGGAGGAGGCGGAGTCTAAGATCGGTCCACAGCAGTCTCCATTCTGGTCCGATATTAGACTCCGCCTCCTTACAGATGAGCCTCCGGCAGAACCAGCATTGATTGGCCGAATGCTGTACTCTGTGTGGCATTCGGCCAATCAACACTGGTCAATGCATTCCTATGGGAAAAAGTCAGCTTGCGCATATCGCAAGCTGACAGGGATCCCGACCAGATACAGCCCCAAAGAGCTGGGTGAGTAACATTCCCACCTAAATAAAGGTAATACCTAGCTAACCCTGCCTGTACATCTATCCTTGTCTCACAGTCACATATTCCACAGTCTCAAATTAACCGAATGTTAAATCCACCATTCACATAAATTGGAGGTCACCTGATTTAGCCAGCCAATTACTTTTTCCAATTTTTTTTCGATGCCTCCATAGTCGTAGTTGTTGTAGTTCCTGTCCCACCTCCCCTGCACAGTTATTGGTTCAGAAAAGTAAGGGGATACAAATTTTTTGTGAGTTTGCCCCTTGGTATTCCATTGGAATCGAATACCTCGAACGGCCTGATATTCGATTGAATAGATATTCGATCGAACAGTGTTCGTAATCGATCTCTAATTATGATCATTTACGACAGTTTATGGTCATCATCCATAAGTTTAAACTCAAAGAAGTTTTCTCAAAAAGGTGGTGTTTCCGAGAAATGTTCCTACACATACTGTGCCTCACAGTACTTCAAATAATACAGTAGGGGCACTAGTTTATATATTGTGAGTTACTAATAAATGTTTTTGGCCACTCTTTGAAAAAATAATACAAATGAACATGTTTGCAAAACTCGTTTTTATAATAGCCATTGGCTCACTCATTGTCTAACACCATGTATAGATTTTTTTCAGAATTTAGTTTTCTCAGCTTGTGTTTCTTATACAAAGTTAGCCTTCAAATCATTCTAATTGTTCAATCCCATTGAAAGACATGAGAAAATATCTAGTTGCCTTTAATCACATTTTAAAAGTATTTTCTTTGAAAAACAAACATAAACCAATATCAATCGTATAAATTAAAGTGTAATTATATGTATATATAAATAATATATCAGCTTGTTCAACCTTCCATCCTTTACAATGATTGCACAATTTTAGTAAAGGTATTTGATTTCCTGTATTCTTTAATTAGACATATTTCTTCCTTCAGGCATAATACAGCAGACACAACTAATGGCATCACTCCCAACCTTCAGGTAATTGAACAGTAAACTCTTGTAGGATGAAAAGAAGAAGTTGGTAATTAACAAAAAAGCTGGAGTACAAGTGAGACGCTTCTGGCAAGCAACCTCCAGCTTGGGAGATGTGTGAACTTTCCTTGACACAAGTACAACCAAGTGCCATCAGTTCCTCTTGGTTTCTCATGCACCGACACAGAGGTATAAAGTTACATTGCCTGTGAGATCATTAACATATATTGTGAGTTTGCCAAACTACACTTGTAGAGCTTGCTGTGTTTGGGAGATTATATGCTTGTTAATCATCGGAAGTGTAACTGCATCAGATTATGATTACTTCATATATGTGAGACTTCAATTGCTGCATGTCATGTATAGGAACTATATTTTAATACTGAAAACAGTTGTCGGAAAATGTCCTATAACTAAAAAATAAATACCTATATTTAAATTTAATTCCTAGAGATTCCTGTAAATTTTGGAATTTTCGGTATTTTATTTTTAATTTATATTAGCTTAGGTAATATAAACTCCTAAATTACCTTAAGTATATTGGTGGTTAAGCTCCGTGCACCTATATTGTGAACATTCAGATCTCTTTTGTACACACTTCATGTACAAGTTCTTTGAGATGATCACCCAAATTTGCAGTGAGAGTGATGTTCCCAATGGACAACAAACAAACCATGATGGAGCTGAAAATTTGTCACAAAGAATCTGGTTTGAAAAACTAGGTGGTCTTCTCAAAAAGTTGATCTTCTGGTGAGGCTTCATAGGATATATTTTGCTCACAGTCACATAGCACTTCTACTAATGCGATAAGGAGAATATTTCAACCACTAAACACAATGATCGTCATTGGCACCGCACCCAAATTCAGAAGCCAATTGTTTCTTATTTGGCTAATTTTCAGTGTAACCCATTTCCGGCTTATGAATGTCATAGGGATAAGAGTAGATAACTGATAATGTACTGGCCTTTAGTACTCAATAACTGGTATCAATATATCAATATATCAGTATAAGTGGTATCAATTACTCAAGAAGACTTACCCAAACTGATCAAACCTAAAGAGTATATGCACCTCTTCTTTAACCAGTGATATCTCTAAATCTATGGCGGCAACAGACATGATATTGGTCTTGTTTTCAATTAGGTTATATCCAATGTGGCTACAGAGTTAGGGTGCATTCACACGGAGTAAAATGGAGTGTAATTTGGAGTGTAATTTTTACACGTGTAAAAAATGTACACGTGTATTTTGGAGCGTTTTTTTTACATGTGGCATTTACGGAACGTTTTTTGGAGCGTTTATGCGTGTAGAAAAACACGCTCAGTAAACACTCCAAAAAACGCTCCATAAACGCTCCGTAAACGCCACGTGTAAAAAAAACGCTCTAAAATACACGTGTAAATTTTTTAAAAATTACACTCCAAATTACACTCCATTTTACTCCGTGTGAATGCACCCTTAGAGCCATTTAAAGTTACAGTGTTTGGGAATGAGCTGCATTGGGGTGAATAATAATGCACTTAGCCTAAGCCCCGAGTCCTGCTTGCCAAAACTGTAGGGGGGGGGTTAAAAAACATGTAGCCCCCGAAAACTACATATGTATATAGACACACATTTAAAGTACTCCATCTATGAAAAATAGACTATTAATTTACATCTTTGCACCTATGAAGTCTATAATAATTTCACCTCATTTTCTCACACAGTGACATCATGTCTGTTGGTCACATGGCTATGTTGCAACTCAGTTCCATTCTAATGAGTGGGGCTAAGCTGCACCAGGATGATGTGACTAGAGATGAGCAAACCAGTGTAGATCAAATTGGATTCCACCCAAACTCTCCAAAAGTTTTGACACAAACCTGAAACTTTGGAGGTTTATCACTGTGAACCAGAAGTGAAATTACTACACTATGGGGTCAATGATTTAAGCTTCATAACAGGCCTCAGTGGTTAACCTGTGCCACCTAACATAACTCAGCAATCCTTAAGAAGCTGTAAGAGGACCCCAAAAGAGCACTGGATGACACAAGGATGCCGAGGAGAGAGGAGGAAAGCTGAGTAAAACTGTTTGTTATGTTTCCACACCTCTCCTGTGCCATCACTTAATATATTATGGGGTCTGAGAAGACAACAGAGTATGATAATTTTACTTCTAATTCGTGACAAACTTATTGAACTTTATTTGATGATTCTTTGGGATGCACCATCCAAAGCCAAGTTCTTTCTGAAAAATCAGCCATATTCTCTAAGCCTGGTTAAACCATTTAAAGAGGACCTTTCATCAGTTGGGGCGCATGCGTTGTTATTTACGATCTGTGCCCCAGGTGTAGAGCTATCGGTACCGTAGCTCTACACCGTCAGAAGGGCGTTCCTGATAGTGAGTCAAGGATGCCCTTCCTCACAGCAGCGCCTATAGCCTCTTACCAGCAGAGATTGATGTCCTTTAGGTGACTTCAGCCTCTTACCAGCAGAGATTGAGGCCCTTTAGGTGACTTCAGCCTCTTACCAGCAAAGATTGAGGTCCTTTAGGTGACTTCAGCCTCTTACCAGCAGAATTTTAGGCCCTTTAACTTAGTTGAGCCTTGCACCAGCAGTGTTTTTGGCCCTTGGGGTTAGTTGAGCCTTGCACCAGCAGTGTTTATGGCGCTTGGAGTGAGTTGAGCCTCTAACCAGCAGAGTTTGGAGAATAAGGGTGGATTCAACCTTTAACCAGCAGAGTTGAGTGAAATCGGGGTGAATTCAGCCTCTAACCAGCAGAGTTTGGTGAAATCGGGGTGCATTCAGCCTCTAACCAGCAGAATTTGGGGAAATTGGGGTGGATTTAGCCTATAATCAGCAGAGTTTGGGGAAATCGGGGTGGATTCAGCCTCTAACCAGCAGAGTTTGGTGAAATCAGGGTGGATTCAGCCTCTAACCAGCAGAGTTTGGTGAAATTAGGGTGGATTCAGCCTCTAACCAGCAGAGTTTGGGGAAATCGGGGTGGATTCAGCCTCTAACCAGCAGAGTTTGGTGAAATCAGGGTGAATTCAGCCTCTAACCAGCAGAGTTTGGGGAAATCAGGGTGGATTCAGCCTCTAACCAGCAGAGTTTGGGGAAATCAGGGTGGATTGAGCCTAGAAGGATCTGAATTGTGCAACGCAGATGGTGGAGGAATATGAGGAGGAATTGTAGAGGTTGAGCGCAGACATGACAATTCATGTTGGGGTGCTTGACACTGGTGGGCACGAAAATGATGGATCTATCCAGTGGCTGTTCATTTTGATGAAAGTCAGCCGGTTGGCACTCTCAGCTGACAGCCGGCTGCGCTTATCCGTGATGATACCACCAGCTGCGCTGAAAACCCTTTCAGATAGCACACTGGTGGCAGGGCAGCACCTCCAAGGCAAGTTCAAGTCACAGGTCCAACTTCGACACCCAATACGTGTAGGGCGCAGAGGGATCGGAGAGGACAGGGCTGTGGTCGGACAAGTATTCCCGCAACATGCGCCTATACTTTTCCCGCCTGGTAACACTAGACCCTTCAGTGGCAGGAGTTTGGTGAGGGGGTGCCATTAACGTGTCTCAGAGCTTAGACAGTGTACCCCTTCTGGGTGTGGACTGGACGCCACTTGTTCACCTCATGGAGGAACTGTCCTCTCTGCCGCCAACGACACTTGATGGAAACATCTCCATCATGTTCTGCGCCAATTGCTTGTGGCAGTCATTAATGCAATTGGCCCTCCCCGCTAACGGAATAAAAGACGAGATGTTATTTTTATACCGGGTGTAAATGGATTGCAAATATCCAGTATTGGTTGCTCTCCATTATTTTGACTACGCACTTGTCACTTGAAAAGCACCCCAACATGAAGTCAGCCATGTGTGCCAGAGTGTTACTTGGCCTGACTTCGCTGCCCCCACCGGAATGGTCACTCTCCATTTCCTCCTCTTCCTCCTCCTCCCTTTCACCCCATCCACGCTGCAAGAATGGAACGCATTGAACTTCCCCGGTAGCTTCCTGTGTCACAATGATATCGTCTGCCACGTCTTCATCCTCCTCCTCTGTCATTAAACGCTGTGAAGCGGACAGGTGTGTGGAGCTACTCTCCTGCTGTTACGGTTCTACTGCTATCCCTGACTCCTCAGTGTGATCTGTGTTATCCCTGATGGCAATGAGGGATTCTCGCATCACACACAAGAGCGGGATTGTTACGCTCACTATTGCGTCATCACAGCTGACCCTCTTGGTGAACTCCTCAAACACCCATAGGATTTCACATAGGTCTCCCATCCATGGCCACTCATGGTTGAGAAACTGAGGGAGCTGACTTTGTAGCACACTAGGGTTTTGGAGATGGTACTTCATCAAAGGTCTCTGCTGTTCAACCACTCTGCTCAACATATGATATGTTGAGTTCCAGCGTGTGGGGACGTCACACAACAACCGGTGTTCGGGCAGATATAGGCGTTGCTGGAGTTTTTTGAGGCTAGCAGCGGCTACTGTAGACTTGCGAAAGTGGGCGCACAAGTGCCGCACTTTCACCAGTAGCTCGTGCACATTTGGGTATGTCTTTAAACAACGTTGCATCACTAGGTTAAAGACGTGGGCCAGGCATGGAACATGTTGGAGGCTGGCAAGCTCCAGAGCTGCTACCAGGTTCCTGCTGTTATCAGACACGACCATGCCTGGGCCCAGGTGCAGCGGCTCAAACCACATTGCTGTCTCATTGAGGAGGGGATCCCTCACCTCGGATGCCTGTCCCCCAAGTTGATGAGCTTCAGCACGGCCTGCTGACGTTTACCCACGCCAGAGCTGCATCGTTTCCAGATCGTAGCTGGAGTCAGTTTAACGGCGGTGGAGGAGGAGGAGAGTGTTGTTTCAGAGTCCCTGCCAGGAATGATAGGCAGGGAGATGAGGTGCATCTGCCCAGTTTGTGACCCAGTCCCAGCCTCAACTACATTCACCCAGTGTGCCGTCAGTGAAATGTAGCATCCCATGCACTTGTCCATGCGTCGGTGGTCAAGTGAACCTTTGTGCAAAGCGTGGAACTTAGGGCCCCCTGATGTTCAGTGACACGTGCTGGTGCAAGGCAGGGACAGCACACCGGGAGAAGTAGTGACGGCTAGGGACGGCATAGTGAGGTTCTGCACTTGCCATCAGGTCCCAGAAGGCCGGAGTTTCCACAAGCCGGAACGCCAACATCTCCTGGGCCAGGAGTTTGGAGATGTGCGCGTTCAAGGCTTGCGCATGTGGGTGGTTAGCGCTGTATTTTTGCCCGCGCCAAAATGTCTGAGAGATGGTGGGTTGCTGGGAGGAGGCGCATGATGGTGCAGGAGAAGGAGCTGAGACAGGAACAGGGGAGGATGGAGTGTATATAGTGTATATGGGCTGAGAATTTCAGTGTATACCCCTTAGTTTCGGGGGGGGGGGGACACACTGTTGAACCCTGGATTAAGTGTATAAAGGGTATATGGGCATACAATTTCAGTGTAACCCACTTAGCTTAATCCCCACCGCGGAAAGTTGGGTTGCGCAGATACAGCCTGGCTTGATTGCTTTGAATCCCACTTTATAGTTTGTGGGTAGACACTGTGCCAAGCTTGTTTCAGCTTCTCCCTTTACTGTAGCTCGTAAAAGAGCTGTTGCGGTTCTTCTTCTTTGCTATTCCTGCCTAGCCGAATCTAAAACCTAACTAGCCCTCAGCAGATGTCACTCTCTAACTAAGTGAAAGTACAAATGAATCGGAGATGATGACATCTGTTTGTTTGAATCAGAGGTCACATGTCCTCAGCAGCCAATGGCTTTTTCCTAGCTTTTTCATGGACTCCGTTGTCATAGTTCCTGTCCCACCTCCCTTGCGCTGTTATTGTTGCAGAAAAAGTGCCAGGGAAGGTGGGAGGGGAATCGAACTTTAAGTGCATTTTCAACATGGTGTTCGTATCAAATCAAACATTGCGATGATGTCCGATCGAACATGTACTCGATCGAACGCTGTTCGCTCATCTCTACGCATTATGTTCCTGTAGTAGACCACTTAAAGGGATTTCAGCTCAGGAGATGTGATAGGACCAAAGTTCCTCATTCTTAGGAATGCCGTCTTCTCTTGTCATACTAGAAGGTATTTGTACAAATCACCGCAAGATATCCATTGTCATATACAAATAGAAATATGCTGTCACAAACTAAAATGCCCAGGTGCTGTGAAAATAAAGCAAACAGTATTAACACAATAAAAAGGTCAGCCATAAATGCAGACAAACAAAATTCCTTTGTTACTTCCTCCTCAGTTATACTTGTACATACAAACACCCCTTTTTAATATATTTTATAAGCTTTATAAAAGGTAAATTAAGGACACACAACACATTGGTTACATGTTCTCACATCTCATTTGAACTATGAACAATCGTTAGACTATGTCATATAGAAATCTTATATTCTTTATGCTTATACTCTTGTTGTAATGTAATTCTATTCTGGATTTAGCAGGTTAAACATGATGAAATGTATTTGACAATTCCTGTAATCACTATATGGGCCTACTCCGCAGAAAACTGTCCATAGTGAAAATAGTTTTGGTTACTTTACCTAGGATATGTACAGTATGTATCTATGGTACAGATATAAGGCCATATCATTTCAGCAGTGTACTGCACAGTATATCTAGAAACTGAGGAAGCAAAAAATTAGGTAAATTATTTATTACTGACATGTAATAACAACAGAAATGCCTGTGAAAAATAGACTTAAGAGATTGAGAGTTAAGAGATTTTTCAGCCAATAAATGGTTAAACATGAGGTTTTACCTAAGGACTTTGTGTACTCGTCCAGATAGAGCAGTGTGGGGAGACTCCTGCTATATCCAGTTGTCTTATAGCCAGGCATAGAATTGTGAGACAGAGTAAATGGCTCATTGATAGATATCAGCTAACATTATATAAATATCAATATAAACTGAACTGACACTTTATTAAAGATACTTTTTACGACTGGAGCTTCCCTATGTGGAAATTAGATATGTGACTCCAGAGTGCAGCATAAAATCAAGTTTTCTGTGGATCGGTTTCAGTGTGAATCTGCATTAGCATGGCAACATGAAGTGATGAGAGCAACTTCAGACAAGACCTGTTCATCAGTGCTACACTAGCTGGGGACAGTATTTCAATAACTGACAACTACGTTAGGTCTCCTCATGCAATGTTGTTGAAAATATTCCGAATATAGTGTGGTCAAGATAAAACATAAAGCCAAAGGGTGCACAGTCAATTAAATTAAATTATAACTGTATGCAATGCAAGTGCTCCAAGTACCAGGTCCTAATACACAACTCTTCATTCCTTAGCATGGATAGGCTATTAAAGCTGATGAACCGTGAAAGCATATTGCCTGGTCAGAAGACTCTAGATTTTTGTTGTATCATGCTGATGAGAGGGCCATATTCTGGAAGACGCAGTATACATTGATGAAACCTTTCTGTCAGGTGTCAACAGCTTGGGCTGGTGAAGTTGGAATAATGGTAGTTGGTGAAATATTACATTGGCCCTCCCTGCCAAGCAGTGGATGATACCTGAGTATGACAAGATGGATTGCAATGGCTGTGACTTGGGGGCCCAAGTCAAAAGTTTGCTATGGGACAAATCTTTGCTGGCTGTTGATTGCTTTGTAGCTTTGATTGCTGTCTAAGACTTACTGCAAAAACTCTAGCCAGTTCTTGTCCATGTGGATGAACATAATGTTAGTATAGCGGATGCAGTTCAGAGCCAAAGTAAGAACCAGTAATAGATATATCGATTAAAATAGTTAACACCCACTGGTTCACACCAATTCCAACCCCACAATGGTGTTCAGCAGAGCCCCAGATGGCGGGGATGAGTTGGCTGCACTGCTGGGCAGAGCAGTACAGGTCGGGAAAAGCCAAGCACAGAACGAACGACAAATCACGACAAACCAGACACTGAGATCTCTTACCAGCAGATGTTTCAGGTTGGGGTGTTGGTCCAGGGACCCAGGAGGCAGAAGAAGGAGGTCAGCAGGTGGCAGCAGAGAGTAAATCGTAGTCATACGGTCTGGGTCGTCAGCAAGAGGAAGCAGTACAGAGGAAAATCCAAGTGTAACATCAGGCAGGCTGAGTCGGTAACAGGAACGGTAGCGGAGTACAAAGCAGGGTTCAGGGAGCAGAGGTCTAGAGGCAAGTCGAGGTCATTAACAGGAATAGACAGAGTATGAAATCAGGAGGCAGAGTAAAGGTCAAAGGTCAGGGCAAAAGGTCAAAACGCAGGTAATCAGATCAGATGGAATGCTTACTACCAGGATACAAAGTCAACTGAATATCCAGCGGTGGTCCGGAGTCAGAGCCCTTCTTAAATAGGCTTCAGCCAACCGCTAGGCCAAAACTGGAAGTCCCCCTCCGGCCAGGAGGAGACCGGCAACTCCTGAAGTGGAGACTCAGGAGTGCAGTGAGGAGGGGACCAGCAGCCTCCGCATAGTGCTGTGGAGGCTCTGGTCCTCCCCATAACTCATAGTTCTGAATATACCCTACTTTTCATCCAAACTGTCTATCACTATCACATTAGCAAATCCATGCTCAATTAAGGAACTTCTTTAAGGCTAAGACCCTATGTAGCAGGTCACAGAAAAAAAAGTAACATGGTAAAAAACGCGGCAGCAAAACAACATCGAAAGCCTGCAGAGATTTCCATTATACCTATAGGGAAACTGCTGGTATTTCTGTAGGTAAAATTGACATGCTGCAATTTCCAAAACCACAACGGAATCCCAAGAATCTCATCCACATAGCAGTGACTGTAAAACGCAACATTTTTTTCTGCAGTGTTTCCACCATGGCCAAACGCCACGTGGGGCAACAGCCTAAAAAGATTATTTAACCAAAATGATATGAATTGTGAATAATAAGGAAGTAATGACACAACAAATCCCAAACCATTGTCCATGCTGCTGTATAATCCATTAAAAGACATTTTATTGCCATAAATCTATTGGAATGTTTATGAATAAGATGATCCTACATGACTTCTCCGATTTGTTACTGTTTTGACTGTTTTGAGTCATGTTAACGTCATGAAGTTTATGTATACTAATTCATTGTAAGATCCCATTTTCAAGAGCTTTTATTTCCTCAGTTGCCACTATTGTTGCAGTTGCTGCTGTTGTTGATATTTGGCTCTGTGACATCAGATTTATATGATGGTCCAGGAACAATCTTAATTTCAGAGAAAGAAAAGAAGCTTAACATACCTTAGTATTACAGATTAAGTGCCTAGCTGGATATAAAGCCAGATGTGGAAATCAACACTCAGACATTTGCCTGGTAACAACTGTAATCACATACAGTAACAACATCCTTATTGGATTATATGATCAAATACACAGCTATGTTTACAATTTGGTCACATACTAGCAACTATCGGTCACATACTAGCAACTAACAGTAGAAACTATTTTATAAAGTAAATTACTTTTATGATTTAGGCTAAGAATTTCACTTCATAAATGCACACTGTTAAAATAAAAAAAAATTCTCATCACCTTGGTTCTTCATGATATTTAGAATGTTACTTACTAGGGGAATGGGCGTAATAATTTGGCAGTATAGGCCTTTGTCAAGGGACACAACTATATGGGGTGCAGTGCTAGAAGTTGCACTCTGGTCCTGTTCCTGAAAGCGGCCAATCTTTCTAATACTATAAATAATATATCATAGCAGCATCCCATATACTGTAAAGGCTGCTTCTAAATATATTGTGTAGAGAAAGAATGTGCATTAGAGGAAATATCTCTTTACTAGAGATGAGCAAACAGTAAAATGTTTGAGGTTCGATATTCATTTCGAGTAGCCCCTCAATATTCAACTACTCGAATCGAATATCGAACCCTATTATAGTCTATGGGGGGAAAATGCTCGTTTCAGGGGTGGGCAACGTTTGATCAAATTATACTTACCAAGTCCATGAGTGAGGGTCGGGCTGGATTCTCCGAGCAGTCTTCTCCTTGCAGCATCCCCGCGGCGTCTTACAGCTCTGAATTCACTCTGCCAGGCATCGGGCCTGGACAGAGCCGACTGAGCATGCCCGCACTACAAGCGGACATACGTAGTCGGCCCTGCCCATGCCCAATGCCTGGCAGAGTGAATTCAGAGCCGGAAGACGCCGCGGGGAAGCTGCACGGAGAAGACTTCTAAAGGTAGGAGAAGAACCAGCGTTGATTGGCCGACTGTATAGCATTCGGCCAATCAATGCTGGTTCTGCATTGAACTTTTACATTGGAATAGCGAGTGGTACTCGATTGAGTACGAGTATTTCGAATACTGTAGTATTCGATCGAATACCTACTCTATCGAGTACTACTCGCTCATCTCTACTCTTTACCATACTGCACATAGTTTACACTAACCACCATTATCTATACTCAAACTATACATCAATGTCTTACTGTCATAGTTACAGGTATTAATAACAAGCAATAAAGCAAACCTCCAGCTTCAAAAATCATTCTGTAAATTTCATCATCTATCTTATGCTGCTTGGAGCTCTGTTTGGTTATGTAGCTCCAAATTCAAAGATTCCCTTTTCAGGGATAAATAATAAAAGTTCTATTTTCCTCCGGCTACCACTAGGGGAGGTTCCGCTTTTGTATTTATGAGTACCCTGTGTATTTAAATCTGTTTCGGATGCATTTGGAATCCAGTTCTTTGGCACTATGTGATGGCAAGTTATGATTTGTTTGCTATTTTGGATTGACTTTGACTGACAAACCTTATCGGTCGCTATTTGATCTTGACTGTGAAATACCATTCTGCCTATCTACTTTAATACCACAGTTTGGAATACCATCTATGAGCTATAAGCTGTTGCTATTGGAGACTACCCCAAGAATCTGCACTAGGGATTCTAAGAAAGTCCAAAACTCTATAAGAGGCTATTTGAAGGTGGAGCTTTGAGTCTGCCCATTGGTTTACTCTCCGTCAAATCCCCTGTCCATGTCAATAAGTATATTGATCGTATAAATGCCCATTTTCTAAGATCTGATGCAAAACACTAGATCGAAAGGATATTTAAGTTGTTGGTGTTAAGGCGAACCCCACAATACTACAAAACTATATACAATAAAAAAAAAATGTAAGAAATATATTTACCAATTAACATACAGTAGCTATTTACTTCCCACTATAATGACTAGAATGAGAGCTGGATTATGTATGGGGAAATAATGAGAACTTGTGATGAAAAGACACACAATTCTGTAAGTAGTGGTGCAGAAGGGGTCTGAGAGATAGAATGGTGGTAGTCTCGCTGAGATATCATTGAGAAATGGAAGGATGGTAGTCTCGCTAAGATGTCATTGAGACATCTTTTTGTGTATAGCTAGATTTAATTCCATATACACACTATCATTTATCTCTTACATTTGATATGAGCAAAAAGAAAACCTTTTAAGACTAAAACAATTGAGAATTATTTGCTTCCCACACGTGATAGAAAATGAATCTCTGTAAAGTCTTTTTAAGCAATAATTGGACAAATGTCATTATACGTTTATTGATTTTCAGCTTCCAAGAAAATGCCTCTTTTGTGATATATAAACTCCCACTGAACACTACCAAAGAGATTACGTTAACCTTTCTCCGAACAAGAGAGAAAAATATAAATCCAACCAATAAGTCCAAGCCTTTTTTATCACTTGAGAGCTTAGGTATAATGATTGAACTACCCTACAAGTTATCACTTATGACTTGTTCATTTTCAACAAAGAATCTGTTTCCAGCCTTTAGACTTGCCGTTCCCACATTGGCTACTAGGGTATAAAACGTGTAATTAACAAGTTCTTTATTGTGTCCGCAATAGTAATTGCCATGTATAGCCTAAAGGTAAAAAAAGTAGAAAAAAAACCTTGTTCCCCCGGCCCCTCCTCTTACACTTCCCACACATTAACTACCTCTGTGTACTGATTATTAGGATCTTGCAAACACTTCACCTCTAACAAGGACCTTGTGATGAACATGGAGTGAACTCTGTGTGTAGAAATCAATACATATTCAGTAATATTTCCTCTTCTGCTCGAAACCAGACCCAGAAGCAGTGGTCGGGCAGAGATTACATTATCAATTATCACAAAACTGTCTGCGACTTCAAAGGGATCAAGTATGAGGGAAACTAAAGTTTATCAGGGTTTTGAGCCTTCCTTTAATGTCCCCCAGATGCAAAGCTATATGGGGAGGGGGGTAAGTTAGGCCTGAACTGTGAAACTAAGCCACTGGAAAATATATACAAGCAGCGTTTTCTTTGGAACATGAATCATTGGTTTTGGGTCAGATATTGACAATAAACAGGCTCTTGAATTTGTTAAACAAGGGAAACTTAATTCAAGATACTGGGATGTCTATGCAGCATGAGCATTTTATCGATAAGCACATGTTGGAAGCGCTTCTTTTTCCTGTTTTTGAGCACCAATTTTTCCCTAGGTCAACAGATTGTTAATAGTCTGTCAAAGGATGATATATTGATAGTCAGTAAAAGTGCAAGATGTTAGTCCTCACTTATTTCCTTAAGTATTATGCCAGCAACCTCACATAGTAAGCCACTGTCACTGTCAAATAAATCACCATAAGTGCTATTTATCAAGATCTCCCACCTGCAATACTGGGGCAAAACATACAGCTTTATTCATCATAGAAAAGAAATTAAACAGAATTGATGTTTCCATGTTATAAGTGAACAATTATCTGCAAGGGTCAGCAGAAATGTATTAATAGGACTCTATTGTATCACTGCGACGTTTCATTATGCTACGGTCAAGGAAATATTGCATTACAGGTTTTTTTCCCTCTTTCCCTTTTTTAATTATTCTTTACTGGTAACATAATAAAATATTAGCAAGGTTATTGTGTAATAGCAAACAATTATGTACAATAGATATTTTGGTTACATTACAGTCTCATCATGTCCTACCTTTATACAGTCCTATGAAAAAGTTTGGGCACCCCTATTAATCTTAATAATTTTTAGTTCTAAATATTTTGGTGTTTGCATCAGCCATTTCAGTTTGATATATCTAATAACTGATGGACACAGTAATATTTCAGGATTCAAATGAGGTTTATTGTACTAACAGAAAATGTGCAATATGCATTAAACCAAAATTTGACCGGTGCAAAAGTATGGGCACCTCAACAGAAAAGTGACATTAATATTTAGTAGATCCTCCTTTTGCAAAGATAACAGCCTCTAGTCGCTTCCTGTAGCTTTTAATCAGTTCCAGGATCCTGGATGAAGGTATTTTGGACCATTCCTCTTTACAATACAAGTTCAGTTAAGTTTGATGGTCGCCGAGCATGGACAGCCCGCTTCAAATCATCCCACAGATGTTCAATGATATTCAGGTCTGGGGACTGGGATGGCCATTCCAGAACATTGTAATTGTTCCTCGGCATGAATGCCTGAGTCGATTTGGAGCAGTGTTTTGGATCATTGTCTTGCTGAAATATCCATCCCTGGCGTAACTTCAACTTCGTCACTGATTCTTGAACATTATTCTCAAGAATCTGCTGATACTGAGTGGAATCCATGCGATCCTCAACTTTAACAAGATTCCTGGTGCTGGCATTGGCCACACAGCCCCAAAGCATGATGGAACCTCCACCAAATTTTACAGTGGGTAGCAAGTGTTTTTCTTGGAATGCTGCTTTTTTTGGATGCCATGCATAACACCTTTTTGTATGACCAAACAACTCAATCTTTGTTTCATCAGTCCACAGGACCTTCTTCCAAAATGAAGCTGGCTTGTCCAAATGTGCTTTTGCATACTTCAGGTGACTCTGTTTGTGGCGTGCTTGCAGAAACGGCTTCTTTCTCATCACTCTCCCATACAGTTTCTCCTTGTGCAAAGTGCGCTGTATTGCTGACCGATGCACAGTGACACCATCTGCAGCAAGATGATGCTGCAGCTCTTTGGAGGTGGTCTGTGGATTGTCCTTGACTGTTCTCACCATTCTTCTTCTCTGCCTTTCTGATATTTTTCTTGGCCTGCCACTTCTGGGCTTAACAAGAACTGTCCCTGTGGTCTTCCATTTCCTTACTATGTTCCTCACAGTGGAAACTGACAGGTTAAATCTCTGAGACAACTTTTTGTATCCTTCCCCTGAACAACTATGTTGAACAATCTTTGTTTTCAGATCATTTGAGAGCGGGCTGTCCATGCTCGGTGACCATCAAGCTTACCTGAACTTGAATTGTTTTGTAAAGAGGAATGGTCCAAAATACCTTCATCCAGGATCCAGGAACTTATTAAAAGCTACAGGAAGCGACTAGAGGCTGTTATCTTTGCAAAAGGAGGATGTACTAAATATTAATGTCACTTTTCTGTTGAGGTGCCCATATTTTTGCACCGGTCAAATTTTGGTTTAATGCATATTGCGCATTTTCTGTTAGTACAATAAACCTCATTTCAATCCTGAAATATTACTGTGTCCATCAGTTATTAGATATATCAAACTGAAATGGCTGTTGCAAATTCCAACTAAAAATGATTAAGATTAATAGGGGTGCCCAAACTTTTTCATAGGACTGTATTTCAGTCCTGTTAGTAAATTTAATATGTATGTGTACTATGTTACTTTACATATGTTTAAGAGATAACTTTACCATAATGTACTGTATAACTTTATGAAAAATAATGTCCAATCATTAATCCTTAGGCAGATGTACAGTATATGTACTATATATTAGTTTACGTAGGTGTACTTTGACTGGGATGCTTATAACGCTGGTGTCTTCTTTTGTGGGTTGATGGAGTATGGGACTCAATTTGGCTCTAAGAACCGTCATTGCGACCTCTAAGATCCAAAGGCTGTTTGCCACTGCTCTACTCTCTATCCCTATAGCCACACCAATACTAAACATTAGAAGACTAGAAATATGACTAAATTGAATATTTTGGATGTTACTGATGGTTTTGGATAGTTTCATTGTCTCTTTCTAGGCTTGCGGAGTAAGTGGGCTCCTCCCGTTGCCTGGTCAGAACTGTGTTATGTGTTTTGTGCTAAGAATTATCATAGATTATTATAGATTGTGAGCAGGGCCCTCATTCTCATTGTGTAAATTGAATATTACTCTGTATTGTATCTTTTTGTCTGTACTTGAACTCTACAATTTGTGCTTCAGAATATGTGGAGCTACATAAATAAAATGTATTACTATTATTATTAATAATAATAAATAATAATAATAATAATAATAATAATAATCATACGTCATTCCCTACCACTCCGGCAAAGGCTGAGTTGAAGCTACTACTGTATTTTCCCCTTTAGTCACCAGGCCTCAACTTTGTAAATGTAGTCTGGCTGTGTATTCTTGGGATCTTCATAAATATTTAATACAGCTCTTCTTCCCCTATTACAGCAGTCAGGGTTTTCAGTCACAGCAATAGCTGATACTCCTGTTACCAGTATTACAGGAGATGCTTCTGCTCAGACTCAATCCTCCATTGTTTTGTTTGTTTGTTCTCAGTATGACATAACAGCAGGAACATGTTGCCAAAAAGATAGGATGAGTACTCTACATGTAATTAGCCTGTACATTGGCAAGTGTCTGTGACTCTGTTGAATGTGCACATTTGGAAATCTTCCCTATGTGTGCCTCTAAGAAAAAGCTCAGATAGAGCCTTTAGAAAACCTATGCAGTAACTGCCAAAATTCTATAATTTTGCCTCATCAACATTTAGGAGGTATTCACAGTTTAAGAAGCAGCGGGCTATGTAACAAAAATCACAGATAAATGTAATAAAACATAGCTATAATAGTGATATGACTGTACTATTAAACTTTACCTACAAGCTCCTTCACAACTTAGCTTTCTTTATGTGCTTCTCTGCAACGTACTGTAGGTGGAGATTTTGGTTTGTCCAGTTTCTTTTTCAAGAAGTTGTTACCTGCTGCCTTAATATATTTATTCACCTCATTGGTTTTATGTAAATATAGTTAGTTTAGCTGTGCAACCACTCACCTAACTTGATAGGATTTAACTTAGCTGCTGTTTGGCCCTGGGCACAGTCAGGTTTCTTATCTTGACCATAAAGTAGCACTTTCTTTGCCACTTTTAATGAAGCTCTGCAATCTTTGCAGCAGTCTTTATTAAAAAAAAAAAAAAAAAATCTCTATATATTTAGAAACAAGTTTACATAATCAATTGCAAAAGCAACAATACAATCAAATAGGCCACAGATATTGTAAACTTAAAGTTAATGTAGGAGAAACAAAAGTCAGAGGTATATCATTCCAAAAGTAAGAAATAGACTGGGATCAAATATTCAAGCTAGTAATGCAGCCGTGTCTATTGCATGTCTCTATTACCAGCAAGGTCATGCAAATTTGCCTTTTTATATGTATAATAATCTCATGTTATGTTGTATTGAAAATGAAAATAGGGTACTATTCCGTTATCGGGCCAGCAGCAGCGCAGTTCAGCAGCAGCTTTCGGGACAGCAGTTCAGCAGCGGGAATTACAATGACATCCGAGGACTGCTGGCCCGATGCTTGTGCCCAGTAACCAGTACATCGATGACCCCCCTCCCCCATCCTTCTCCTCCTGCCAGTGCTGCCCCCCAGCTCTCCTTACATCTTCCCCGTACCCTCTCCCCGCCACACGACTAGGCCTCACCTCAGCGCTAGTACCGAGACCGAAAGGAAAGACACCGGGGCTCAATCCAGGCCCTGACAAGAAACACGCCGACTATAGGAACGGTGAGCTACAGCGAGCCGGAGGGACAAACTTTCTGCAGCGTCCGGCGGCTATCTAGTAGCATTCATTGCTCAAGATTTACGGTGAGGCCTATTACAGGGAGAGGGTACGGGGCAGATGTAAGAAGAGCTGGGGGGCAGCACTGGAAGGAAGAGGAGGATGAGGGCATCGATCGATGTACTGCCTACTACACACAAGCACGGCCTCTATCATCGGGCCAGCATCGGCTTAGTCATGTGGCGGGGAGAGGGTACGGGGTAGATGTAAGGAGAGCTGGGGGGCAGCACTGGAAGGAGGAGGAGATGGAGGGGGGGTCATTGATGTACTGGCTACTGGGCACAAGCATCGGGCCAGCAGTCCTCGGATGTCATTGTAATTCCCGCTGCTGAACTGAACTGCTGTCCCGAAAGCTGGTGCTGAAATGCGCTGCTGCTGGCCCGATAACGGAATAGTACCGAAAATAGTAATGACTGCACATGGGTACAGCTCTCTCTCTCTTCACTTATATGGGAGTTAGAGAACTAGCTTAACCCCTTCCCAACATCCGCTATACTATTGCAGTGGATGTTGGGTGTGTTAAGATGGTGGCCACTCTGCTGCATAGTGTCCACCTAAGCCACCGAGTCTCTGCTATAATGTACAGCAGAGACCTGGCACTAATGAATGCACAATTTCCCCCTTCCTCCCCACTGTGAGATTGTTGGAGATGTCTGTCCTGTTCCTATGGCAGTCGGGACCTTCTGAAGGCTCCCAAGCATGCCATAGGAATATAACTATTTAGGCTGGTCTATGACCAACCTCAACAGTGATGTAGCGAAAGTCCCAAAGACTGTAATATAGTTGTATTGAAGTTTATGGGCCGTGAATCAGAAGATTGCAGGTTCAAGCCCCCTAGCAAGGCTAATAAACTAGTTTTAAAAAAAATTAAAGTAAAACATATTTTTTTAAAAAACAACAATAAAAACAAAATTCAAATCACCCCCTTATCCTAGACTTGAAATAAAGATTAATAAACAAACATAAACACATTATACATAGCCACACCCAAAAGCATTCAGTATACAAACATAAAAATATGAAAAAAAAAAAATCTCCCACAAAAAATAAAATAAAAAAACCACGATCAAAACATCAGACATTTCCCCAAAATGGTATAACTAAAAAGTATATCTGGGCCTTGTTTTTATAGGGGTTTATTTGCAAAGTTTTAGATTTTTAAGGAGTTAAAGTATTAAAAATATACATATATAAATCTGGGATCCCAGAATCCTACTGACCCAGGTGAGATGTCGTTATGGCTGGACATTGAATGCCATAAAAACAAAGCCTGCATGAAAGTTGCACACATGCAGTTTTTCACCAATCCCTTCCCATTCTGATTTTTTCCCCCAGGAAAATCAGTATTAAACTAATGATAGTACCTTTTGGAACTACTTCTACATTTTCCAAAGATGCTTTTCTTATTATGCACTTCAGTTCTATTTTCATGAGACTCAGTGTTCTAATATTCTTATGTTATTCTTATGTATATTAGCTGAAAAGGGCTTTAGTAGTGTTTCTTATCCTGGTGGGGCTTCATTCTCTGCTCTAGATAAATTCTCCACTTCATCACATTTTGTCTGCAGTTAGGGTTGGTTGTCTAGAGTGGCAGCAAAACCCTCACAGGAGCTGTAGAACTAGCCCATTCCTCTTCACACTGTACACTGCTGACTTCAGGCACAACTCATCCAGCTGTTACTTACAGAAGTACTCCGATGACTCTGCTATAGTCGGCCTTATCACTGATGGCGATGATAGGGAATACAGAGACTTAAACCGGGATTTTGTTGAGTGGTGCCAGCAGAACCAGCTCAGGATTAATGCTGGGAAGACCAAGGAGATGGTGGTGGACTTTAGTAAACGGAGAAGTGCTCCGACCCCGGTGGAGATCCAAGGAACATGTATTGAGATAGTCAGGACCTATAAGTACCTGGGCGTGCTCCTCAATAATAAACTAGACTGGGCTGATCACCTGGAGGCGCTGCACAGAAAGGGCCACAGCAGACTCTACCTGCTCAGGAGGCTGAGGGCCTTCGGAGTCCAGGGGACACTTCTTAGGGCCTTCTTCAACTCTGTGGTTGCCTCAGCCATCTTTTTCGGTGTGGCCTGCTGGGGAAGCAGTATATCAACCAGGGACAGAAATAGACTTGACAGGCTGATCAGGAGGGCCAGCTCTGTCCTGGGGAGCCCCTTGGACCCAGTACAGGTGGTGGGTGACAGAAGGATACTGTCTGTGGTGACCTCCATGCGGGGGAACAAATCCCACCCCATGTATGGGACCCTGATGGGACTTGGCAGCACTGTAAGCGACCGTCTGCTTCACCCCAAGTGTGAGAAGGAGCGCTATCGCAGGTCCTTCCTTCCAACCGCGACCAGGCTGTATAATCTACATCAGACCAAACGAAGAGCACTCCGCACAGAGAACTAATGATTATGAGGATGACCATGAGGTCTTCCTCTTTCTCTTCTGTTTTTCCTTAGCTGCCATGGACTCCTAGTATATCTTCTCTTCTCAGCTTATCTGTGTCTACGTCTGTAACATATTACTCTGTATTATCCTGTATCTGTATTACTATGCTGCTGTAACACGCTGAAATTTCCCCAAGGTGGGACTATTAAAGGATTATCTTATCTTATCTTATCTTATCTTACTATCATTATTTTTAAAAACTGATTTTCCTGCTGACGGACTCCCTTTACCACCTCACAGGGCAGGAAGGGGATTGGGAGACTCCCATTCTCTAAACAAAGACAGGTCCCAAAGATAGGACCGGAAAGCTGCAGATGTGCCATAAATGTTCCCCAGCAAGAGATTAGGTTCAAATTTCCAAATTCTTTTAGGTGAGGGTCAGATACAAGTGATGGCCTACAAACAACATTTATCAGCTACCCACAAAATAATAAATGTATTATTAATAGGATTTCTTTCCGATCACAAGAATGTGGGTCCTATGACCTCCATGTGAATAAAACAAAAGTTATTTGTTCATGCTGCTACTCCTTTCAAAATCTATTAGACTGATAAAAATAGCTATACAATCATGTTACTCATGTTTTCTAATACATTTAGCATCTATTTATGTTAATTTAGGAGTCAGATCTAAATCTATGTGCAATGTTTTAATCACCATAATGGATTACTGTATGCATTACATTTAAGGATTTAATAAAGAATTTGAATGGTGGTGCACACATCAAGTGCACGTATGAAGAAAAAGTGGACGTTATCACTTTAGATCTTATTCTAAATCAGTACCATGGACAGCAATAGTTAAAGAAGATGCAGAGTCTTAATATACCTATAAAGGCCCCTAAGCAGAGCAGATAGTTAGGCCCTATAGTGAACCCATTATGAGCTATCATTATTTTTTCTTTGTACTACATTGAGGAGGGTTCACCAATACTTTCAAGCATATATTAAACTTTATATAATTGACTCAACCAATGTAATATCATAAGTGAGAAGGTGACAGGCAAGTTGCTGGAAAGTCCTCACTTTTATATGGTAGTTGTGTGCTCCAGTGCTGCTAGGGAGAAGGCCTCAGGCCAGGTGAAGGGGGCTGGGATCATCAATGGGTATTCAAAAGGCTGAAAAGTCTGCAGTTCTAAGCAGATCCTGTGAGAGAGAGGAAGCACCTGGGTCTGTCTAGAGAATTGGACGTCTGGTGTGATCTGTCTAGTTAGCACTCGGACGAGCAGGCTTTTTGTTTGTCATTTTCTGTACCTGAAGTGAAGGTTTATTTATTTTGCTATTTTTTTTTCCAAATAAATCTATTTCACTAGACACTTCTGTCCCTGTCTCTGACTGTTTGGGTCCTCACTGCTATTGCTACTGAGCTGTTTCCCCTCAAATATTATACAGTTTGTAATAGTTTTGGGATATGGTTGTATTTTAGTGATGTCCCATGTCCTTTCCTTAGATCGATTGGCCTCAGTGATCATGTTCGATCGGGGACTTACGCTTGAAGAAAACACCAGAGAAGGAGGAACAGACCATGTTGGAGACAGTGATGTCATATATCGTTATAAAGGTATTATGGTTTTCATAATTTCATGAATTTCCTAGATTTGAAATAAACAAACTAACAAATTATATATCTCCGCATCCAAAAATAGCAGGTCTAAAAACGTTGCAGGAAAAAATCCAAAAGAGACAAACATTGTTTTTTCGCCATTTCATTTAGTTTTTGGAATTAAAAAAAAACAATAAAAAAAGTCATTACTGAAATGGTATACATATGTTTTGTTTTTACAGCATTCACTTATATCCTATGCTTCAGCACAATTACAGGGATACCTAATAATATTTTAAAATGATATTTTTTTTTTACATTTTAATTCCTTAAAAAATAAAAAACTTATTTTTTTAAGGAATTAAAATGTAAAAAAAATATATCATTTAAAATTATTAGGTATCCCTGTAATTGTGCTGATGCATAGGATATAAGTGAATGCTGTAAAAACAAAACAGGCATAAAAGTCACACAAATGCAGATTTTTTTTCAATTCCATCTTATTTAGAATTTTTTTCCCGCTTCCTAGTACGTCATGGAATATTAAATGGTATCATAATGAATTGCAATTTGTCTCACAAAAATGAAGCCCTCACATGGCCCCGTGTATGGAAAATGAAAAATGTATGGCTCTTGGAAGGTAGGGAGCCAAAAAATGAAACTCAAAAAATGGCTGTGGCTGGAATTTGTTAAAGAGGACTTTTCATGTCCCAGGCACATGCAGTTTTATATACCGCTAGAAACCGGTATATTATATACCGCTAGAAAGCCGACAGTGCACTGAACTCAGCGCACTCTCGGCTTTCCCGTTATGTGCCTCGGGGGAAGAGCTATCCGTGCCCTTAGGGCCCGTTCACGCGGAGTAAACGCGCGTGTATTTTGGAAAAATACATGTGTAAAAAATACATGTGTAAAAAATACACGTGTAAAAAATACACGTGTAAAAATTAGACTCCCATTGACTTCAATGACATTTTTTTACACGTAAAAAAAACAAGTCAAAATACACATCATAATACACATCAAAATACGCATAAAAATACATGTGTAAAATGTCATTGAAGTCAATGGGAGTCTTATTTTTACACGTGTATTTTTACACTTGTATTTTGCCAAAATACACGCGCGTTTACTCCGTGTGAACGGGCCCTGATAGCTCTTCACTGTCAGAAGGGTGTTGCTGACAGTTGAACTGGGAACACCCATCCTGACAGTAGTGTGTAGTGCTATACTGTGAGGGGGCGTTCCATACAACTCATTCATTTCTTGAATGTAATTTGTTGAAATTTTTTTGTACATACACTAAGCAGTCTAGGAAACTAATGGAGTTGGCCATTTTACTGATCTCATGGACAATGCATTATGAGAAGTGTTTACTACTGATATCTACTTGTTGCTACTATTTTGCTTATGTTAGAGCTTTTTGAAAAAATTTGAAAAATCTTTTTGAAAAAAGCAATCCATAATATAATAAGTATGTGTGTGCTTACTGTATAACCGAGTATGAGGAAATGTAATGAGAAGAGCAGTACATGAGGAAAAGTGAGGCAACCCTTAATACAGGTGGTGGCTTTAATTGTAACTACTTTGACCCAATCATCGTAACAGACACCTGTGGATCAGCAAGGTTAGAAGCAGACATATCACAGATGCCTCAGAGGTGACGAGAGACGAATATATTATTTTCCCACAGCCATGTTTTATAGGAGTTCCACTTGCTTAGCTAAGGGTAAAGTTCCTGAAGAGTATTTCTCACCAAATCATAAACCTTTGACTGCTAGTTTATGGGAGACCATTTAACCATAGACCGCTCTCATTCAGATGCAGAACATCCACTGGCCCATAAAGAACCACTTTGATTCTAGAAACACCATAACAGTTAAGATGGTCACACATTCTTAATATTGGAGTAAATTGTAGAAAGAAAAGTTTTGCTCACACTTTCTTTTATGCTCACATGAGTAAATACAAACACAAGGTTTTATTGAATGAAGTTAAAATCTAAGCTTGAGAAGAAGCAGAACAATTAACCGGAAAGGATAAAAAAAAAAAAAAAAAGATTGTAATTGTTAATTTTAGGCAACGGTGGTGAGAACATTATCAGTTGATCTGTAATGTTAGATACCCGTGTGGAATGTACGACAAACACAATTTCTCATGAATTATACATAATAATGAAAATGATACTTAATAGAAGGCTGGAAAGAGGGCAGGTATTTCCATCACCTAGGGGTGAAAGACCTGCAAATTAACAACAAGACGGTTCATTGAAGCAGGTAATGGACTGGTGTGTGAACACAAGGAGTCTTTGTGGGAAGGATTGTGATTATTAGTTTAGTCCATGCTAATTATTGCTAGTATGAACATTAAGTGGTGCTACAGTCACATTTCTATTGAAAATATCACTTGCTAAACACACAGATCGCTTCTTCTTCAGTGCAGTGTTAAGTATGTCAATAAAAGAAAATAAACTATACCTGAGTTACGATGTAATATTTTGTTATATATTACATACATTGTATGCTGTTTTATCTATGCTAGTCATATACATTACACAGAAGCACTGTAAGTTGATTACACATTTTTTTATGTATGCCTTTATGGTCATCCAAACTAGACATACATTTTAAATTACATTCTTTAAAGAATAAGCAAACTTTATAGAAACATTCTGGGCATTTTTCTTCATGGAAAGATTAATTCCAAACTATCATGCATCGGGCAATATGCTAAATATGACAAGCTTCTTTCCAGGGAATATTGGTCTGTCAGGAGTCAGCTAAATCGATTGCTGACCCAACAAACAATCTTTTGATCACCATGATCATCCATTTTGATCACCTCTAGAAATAAGCAAATTTTTTCAAAAATTCAAAAAAAATGCTCTTAGAACCAGTGCGCACTTCACTTTTTTGGCTAGTTACGGGGCCAAAACTGACCATGTAACTCAGTGTGAACTCCGCCTTACAGGTTCATGTTAGTGCCATTTATAAAGAACCATACAGTGGCCCAAGTTCCTACTGTAGTGTGAAAGAGCTCACTCCTTTTACACCGTCATCAAAAGCTTGTACAAATAGAGCCCCTCTGACAGAGTGGAGAGGGTGTCAGCAGTAAGTTTGTGTTGACGTCACTGATTTTTTTCCCTTCCTCTGATCCTTCAGAACAATAACCCCCCAAAAAACGGATCCTGTCTGTTGACAATCTTCTATCATTCAGTCAGGATTTGGTCAGTAATCCATCAGTATTGCTGATGCCAAAAATAAACAAGAGTGGATCCAAAACAGAGATGACACTCCTGGTTTTGGCTTCCAAATCATAAGCCAATTTTGATGGGAGCATACAGGCCTTACAGCTGCTACACAGACAGGATCCGTTGTGTGTCTCATTTTTCCAACTTTCTGACAGATCAGAAGAAGGGTCAAATAAATGATGATGTCAACCAGGCCAAAAAGGTAAAATGTTGGCCCAGTCATGGAGTAGGAAGAGTGGGGACAGCATGTGGAGGCCACAGAGTGGCAAGGTGACATAATGTAAAGGTGGCATCAGCATGTGGAGGCCACAGAGTGGCAAGGTGACATAATGTAAAGGTGGCATCAGCATGAGGAGGCCACAGAGTGGCAAGGTGACATAACGTGAAAGTGGCAGCAGTATAGAGTGACAGAGTGGGGAGGTGGGTGGCACAAAGAGTACCCATTGATGATGGTGGCTGTAAGAAGGAGCACTTGGCATAAGATGTGTGGCATCAGGCGGATGGCAGCATTGGAATAGTAGCTGAGGCAGGAAGCCAGAAGAAACTAGTCTCTTTTGTAAAGGTTTGGGTGAGGCAGCATGGATGATTTAATCTGATGCATTAGGCATTGGTGGGTGGAAATCCTGATTGATATACGCCTGATTCATCTTGACAAATGTCAGTCTCTCCACATTTTGTGTGGACAGGCGAGTTCTCTTTGGGGCAACTATGGTCCCTGCCACACTAAACACCTGCTCTGATGCCACACTATTGGCTAGCCAAGACAACTTTTCCAGGGCAAACTCGTCCAGTTGTGGCCACAAATCCAGTTTGGCTGCCCAGTGGTTCGGTGGATCTTTGATGTCAGTTGGCAGGGTGCACTCCAAGTATGCCACCACCTGCTGGTTCAGGTTCTGCTCTATGTCTAGCTGCTGGTGAGTAGTTTCTTCACTATGTGGGTGAGGAAAGTTGCTCATCAGCGACTCTAGGACCAGGCTGCTGCTGATGGAGCTGATACTGCTCCACACAGCAGCTGGTGAGACCAGTGAAAGGATGCACGATGGCACAGATAGGCAGCGGACAACTGACTACATAGGATGTTTCTATAGTAGTTCAGTCTGTCCTCCCTCTCAGGGGGAGCCAGTAGTCATTATACTGCCGAATGGCTGTCATTACGCAAGCATCGAGCCATTTGTGCAAGTGACTTTGAGGGACTCCTTGTATCTATCTCCACTGTATACTACCACTGAATACTTCCATGGTGTGTGGCCACCACAGGGCTCATGTGGCTGTGAGATGTCTCCAGTCCCCTGACCAGCCAGATTTACCGGAATCTTTTCCTGGATATGAATCAGTGGAATGATGTTGTTCATTCCATAGTCCTGGTGACTGACAAATAAAGTGTCCTCCTCAAAGGGCATGATCAAACAGCAGGTGCCACGCATGAGCTGCCACTGGCTAACACTTAAGTTACACAGGTACCTCTGTCTGCTTGGATCATCAAGAAATCGTTTATGGCCTTTCTCTGTTTGTACAGTTGATCCAACATATGGAGGGTAGAATTCCAACAGGTGGACATGTCGCATGTCAGCCTATGTTGGGGGATGCCCTTCTGTCGCTGCAGCTGAAGGGGGTGTTCTTGGCAGTGTACAAGTGGCTGAAGTGCATGCAAAGTTTTCTTGCCATTTTTAGGATGTTTTGCAGATGGGTGGAAGAATTAAGGATACACTTCACAACCAGATTGAACAAGTGTGCATGGCTCAGCTCTCCTTGATGCAGCACCGAACCATGTTCTTCCTGTTGTCGGTCACCATGGTCCTGATATTAAGATGTCACGGAGAAAGCCAGGATTTGATTTCTTGATGAAGGACACAAAGGAGTTCCTCCCTTGTGTGACTGTTTGCCCAGGCAAATAAAGTGTAAAGCCATCTGACACCGCCATGCCCTGCACATGTGGTATGCTGGTGGAGCATGGTAGGCTAAATCACCACATTTGAGCAACAGCTCTTCCAGGTCACTTTATGGTGACGCTGCATATGTTGACGAAGGGCTGTGGTGCCAACATTGGCTCCCTTGCCACACTTCACCTTCTGCCCACAGATTCGACATATGGCCATCTTCAACTCCCCTGGCGGCTTAACAAAAAAACTGCCACACTACCCAGTAGGTAATTTTACCTCCACACTCCACACTGACTGACTGCTACTGCCACTGCCTCTGTGAACCCCTACATAATTTCTTTCCGAGCAGGTAGGTTCTTATGAAGCAAGTGGTCTATCCTAGGAACGTTTGGCTCCCAACCTCCCACTGCTGCCACCCTGCTTCTGGCCATTCTACTGACTTGCTGGCTCTGCCAGTGCCTCATGTGCAAGCTACCACTTTCTTCTCCCAATGATGATGAAGCCCCTTCATCATCTGGCTCCCAATCAGCTACATCATCGTAGAGTACTGTCTGCATATCACTGATGTCCTCCTCAATGGTCTCTGAGTCAGGAGCCTAACCGCTCGTCACTCCAGCACTCATGCCACTATCCTCATCACTACTTGCCTGCCTACCGGAGAAAGTGGCTGATGTCTCCTCCAGATCTTGGTAGGGCAGTTGCTGTTGACTGTAGTCTATTAGCTTGTCCTCGCTGTATAGTGGATGTCCACTTATAGTTGGAGTCCCCAGCATAAAGTACTTCTTTGGATGAGGGAACAGCAAAGGACAGAGGCAGGTTGAGAACATATGAGGGCACAGAGCCTGCTCCCAGGTCATGCCAACTAAGGGTTGTGTCTGATGAACCCACCAACTCTTGGCTGGGTGTGTCTCATGTGACTGTGCCCCACCCCTGTGCAGGGCCTGTTGCTTCTCTGTCTCACATACTGTTACCCCTGGTTCACACTAGAGTATGTATTCCGTCTGGCTACAGTCCGCATGGAGTCCCCCCGGATGGAATACAATTGCAATTTCAAGAGCTGTGCTGTCAAAGCACATGGACCCTATAGACTATAATGGGGTCCGTGTGCTTGCCACGCATTGCCCGCACGAATCATTTGTGCGGGCAGTGTGCGGCAAGCACACGTACCCCATTATAGTCTATGCGGTCTATGAGCTTTGACAGCACAGCGCTTGCAATTGAGATTGTATTACATCCGGGGGGTCTGATGTGAATTGAATTTTTCCTGAAATTCGTATCGAATTCCACTTCATCTCTTTTTATTCTCAAATCTCTAATCATCTCTAAAATAATATATATAGCCGCCTTAGCATAAGTTTACATCTATGCATTTCTATATATTTATAATACACACCACTACATGGATTTCTGTAATAGATAAAGGGAAATCACGTAACATAAAAGAACAGAGGTGGTTCACCACCAAGACCACTTCTAAACCACTTACATGCTGTTGAGGAAGCAGTTGATGGCATAATCTTGTGTCAAAGTGCAATCTGATGAGAAATTAATTTAATTACATATGTAAATGAGCTGTCAGTGCACTTCAGACAGGGCAACACATTAAAGCCAGATGTGGGAAACATAGGAGTGTCAGAGGCAGACATGGCAAACCCAGGAGTGATAGTACCAGATACGGCAAACACAGGAGTGTCAGAGGCAGACAGGGCAACCACAGGAGTGATAGTACCAGATACGGCAAACACAGGAGTGTCAGAGGCAGACATGGCAACCACAGGAGTGATAGTACCAGATACCGCAAACACAGGAGTGTCAGAGGCAGACAGGGCAACCACAGGAGTGATAGTACCAGATACGGCAAACACAGGAGTGTCAGAGGCAGACATGGCAACCACAGGAGTGATAGTACCAGATACGGCAAACACAGGAGTGTCAGAGGCAGACATGGCAACCACAGGAGTGATAGTACCAGATACCGCAAACACAGGAGTGTCAGAGGCAGACAGGGCAACCACAGGAGTGATAGTACCAGATACCGTAAACACAGGAGTGTCAGAGGCAGACAGGGCAACCACAGGAGTGATAGTACCAGATATGGCAAACACAGGAGTGTCATAGCAGAATGCAGCAAAAATAGGAGTAGCTGAACTACCAGGAGCAGCAACTAGGAGTAGATATTGGTAGGAACCAGGAGACACATGATCAGTCACCAGGGGCAGACCTAAGACTTAGGTGAAGGAGATACTAGAAACAGGATTCAGGAGTTAGCTGATGTTGGAACCAGGTGATACTAGAAGCAGAATCCAGGAGAAGGCAAGGTCTCAACACAGAATATAGGACATAGCATAAGTAGATGATCACCAAGACAGGCTATGGCATGTACAAGGACACAGACTTGATTCAGGTAATACTAGTAGGAATCAGGGGCGTAACTACCGTAGAGGCAGCAGAGGCGGCTGCCACAGGGCCCGGGCCATTAGAGGGCCCGGTGACAGCTGCTACCGCTGCGTTTTTTTTTTTGTTTGTTTCTTTTTAATAGGCCATTACAGGCCCTATTTACTTGCCGATCCAGGCAGGGCTGGGATCGGCAAGTGACACCACGGGCCCCACAAACACTATCATTATACTCGGGGTCTTTGCAGACCCCCGAGTATAATGATCGGCAGAGGTAAGGGAACGTAAAAAAACACTGTTACTTACCTCTCCACGATCCTGCCAGGCCTCCTTCATACTTCTCTGACGTCTCTGACGTCACATGAACCTGGCATGCTTCCCGGGTCATGTGACGTCCGACGTCATTAAAGAAGGACAAGAGCGGCGGCTGACAGCATAGGAGCCGGGGGACAGGTAAGCAACTGGTTTTTTTTATGTTTTTATTCCCCCGGATCTCCGATTATTGTACTTTGGGGTCTGGGGCCACTATGGGGAATAATATTGTGTGCAGGGACTACTATGGGGCATAATACTGTTTGCAGAGCCACTAAGGGACATAATACTGTGTGCAGGGGCCACTAAGGGACATAATACTGTGTGCAGGGGCTACTATGGGGGATAATACTGTGTGCAGGGGCCACTATGGGGACATAATACTGTGGTCGGTGTCGGTTGGGGGGGGGCATGTCAAAAGTTCGCCACGGGGCCCCGCCATTCCTAGTTACGCCACTGGTAGGAATGGAAGAATTGGATTGAAACATGATCACTTAAAGTAGGCGAGAGTATGAAAACAGTAGCCAGGAGTCTTTACCCAGAACAAAATTCAGAAACTGTACATAGTGCACAGAGGTATAGTCAAGAACTTAGATCAAGCCAAGAGTCAAAACCAGAAGAAGAATTACAGATACCAGGGAGATGAAGTGAGATCAAACCGGAAACTTAAAATCTGGTCATGACAGGCAGTATCCATAAGGCCAGACGGAACCAGACCCAAAAACAATTCTGTGGACAATACATTTAGACTGAGGCCCCACATTGCAGAAATGCAGCCACCGTGTTGCCCCCTAACATTTTTTTGAGACATTTTTGGCAAGTGTCTTTTTTACACGTACTATTTCCATGAGCTTAATTTACAAAAAGGCACATAATGCGTAAATAAATGTTGTGCAAAATTATCTCATACATGAGATTCCCACTAGTGTGAGATTCTTTGGGGTTTTTTGTTGCTGCCCAGTGGACAGCATTTGCGTCTTTTGGCACCTTATCAAAACAGGTGCACATTGTACATGTATCATAAAAGGCTACGTCAGATAAGTCATGATCCATTTTTCCCCTGCAAAACAGGATAATGATGAGCAGTGAGAAAAAGGGGTTGTCCAGAATAAACCGATTCAGGCACATTTCTGATTTTCCAATGACGTTCCGTTTCCCTGTCTTCCTGTTCAGATCTTCTGGGCACAGAACATCACTTGTTCTGTGTTGCCGGCACCTATTCTTGTTGATGTCTGCCGGCCACTAATTGCTGCACAATAGAGCTGGAGCGTCAGCACTCAGAGTCTATTGGGCAGGCGTAGGCAGCAGTCCTAAATCAAATAAAATCCTGTGCTGAGAAGATCCTGCCGGAAGACAAGTATGATGGGGTGGAGAGGCAAATTAGTTAGGAAGGGCTAGTAGTAGGAGGGCTAGCTAGGGAAACAGGGAGGAGGAGTGAGTGATAAAGGTAGGGGATGTGAGAGAGGGGGGAGTGAGTTAGTGAGTGAGAGAGCCATCTGAGTGAAGCACAAGGCATCATGGTAGCTGTATGAAAACAGAACAGGAAGGATGCCCATGTAAACAAATGCAGAAGATGCCAGGAACTCCCAGAGAATTCCAGAAATCACTCAAAAACTTTTTTTTTAGTTTTTTTTTAGTTTTTTCACTCCCTACTGGTGTGCTAGAACCTGGATTGGTTAGGCTCATAAATGATTACCTGTCTAAACACTGTGCAAATTAGATTGTTTCGTTTGAACAAATTCAATAAAAACTGCTGAAAAATAGATGCTTTTAGCCATGTGACATGTGACACAGCTTCAGTAAATCAGTACAGAGTTATCCAGCACAACACACAATATTTTTGCTATTTGATACTTTCTTCTGTGCTGTTTTGCTTCATGTTTTATAATTTGGTTCTTATCCTTACTGGTCTACAGAATATCTAAGCAGCAAAGCATTTTTAGTACTATAAACACAAGAGTGCTGTTTTCTTCCATCTGAGATATAGGCACATTGTTATTCCAGTGCTCTACACGGTTGTGATTTGGGCAGAGAGCCCTACTGAATATTTCTAATAGTTTGTTGCTCTGTGCACACAATATAGTTTTATTTTTTATCTGCATGTCCAATGCTTTCTAATCTGTGACATGAGACATAGGTATAGCCTTTGCCAAAAAATTTACCATTTTGTGTTAACATGCCATAGGATGACATAAATGTTAATTTAGTATGACAAACATTTATTTGGCTAAGGCTACATCTGTAGTTAAATGGGTTGTCCAGGATAAAAATAAATTTTTACTCTACACTAACCCCCCCCCCTCCCGACATCTACTTTATAATTCACTTTTATCTTCTATTAACAAAAGTGAATATTTACCCTCATTGCTGCTTCCGGAGATGGGGGTCACATACTATATCCCCCTCTCTCTCCTCTGCTCTTCTGCCGTCTCTATCTCGTGGCAACCCATTATATGCTAGACAGGATCCCTATCAGCTTGTGTTATGCGGGAGCTGACATTTTCTCATAGGAATGCATTGACCAGTGTTGATTGGCCGAATGCCATACAGTGTACAGCATTCGGCCATCCAACGCTGGTTCTGCCAGAGGAGGCGGAGTCTAAGATCGGTCCACAGCAGTCTCTATTGTGGTCCGATCTTAGATGTAGTAACACTGCAACATCTCAGGTATAGCAGAGTTGACACAGCACTGCTACATCTCAGATGTAGCAGCGTTGAGCGCACAGCACTGCTACATCTCAGGTGTAGCAGAGTTCAGCGCATGGCCAGCTCTGCTGCATCTCAGGTGAAGCAGAGTTCAGCACACGGCCAGCTCTGCTGCATCTCAGGTGTAGCAGAGTTCAGCGCACGGCCAGCTGTGCTGCATCTCAGGTGTAGCAGAGCTCAGCACACGGCCAGCTCTGCTGCATATCACGTGTAGCAGAGCCCAGTGCACGGCCAGCTCTGCTGCATCTCACGTGTAACAGAGCTTAGCACATGGCCAGCTCTGCTGCATCTCAGGTGTAGCAGAGCTCAGCGCACGGCCAACTCTGCTGCATCTCAGGTATAGCAGAGTTGAGCGCACAGCTCTGCTACACCTGAGATGTAGCAGAGCTGTGTCATCTCTGCTATACCTGAGATTGGACCACAATGGAGACTGCTGTGGACCGATCTTAGACTCCACCTCCTCACAGACGAGTCTCCGGCAGAACCAGCGTTGATTTTCCCTGTTGCATTGCAGAGGTGCTGGTATCATTTGCTGAGGGGACAGGGATCCCGACGTAATACAGTGATGTGGGCATGTTAGATGCCCCCAGGCATGCTTCCCCTGCTGTCCCAGTTGCATTCCAGGGTGTTGGCATCATTTCCTGAGGTGTGATAGTGGACTTGGTGACCCTCCTGAGTTGAATGGTGGTTTCCCCTGAAACAAAGCTTTTTTCCCCATAGACTATAATGGGGTTCGATATTCGTTCGAATAGTTGAATATTGAGGGGCTATTCAAAATGAATATCGAATATTTCACTGTTCACTCATCTCTAATAGCCAGTATTATAATTATAGCTGCTGAGGGTGTAGTGGGCGGGCTAGCTAAAGAAACAGGGAGGGGAGTGTGTGAGAAAGGGAGGGGAGAAGTGAGGCATCCTGAAACTTGTAGGAAATAGAGAAGAAGAAGTTAGGGATGTAAACAAACACAGAGGATGCAATGCGCTCACTGAGAACCCAGAAATCCCTCAAAACACTGCTAAAAGGTATTTGGTGGCATCTATTAACCTATTAATAACCATAACAAACCTTTTTTGTAAAATTATTTTTTGCTCATTTATAGATTTTTTTAGTGCTCCCCTTTACTACATAGTGTTCAATGGGAACTGTTAGTGGCACATATACAGTAATCCTATTAATATTATAAATGTGAAAGTTTGTGAGTTTGTGGGTTTGTGAGTTTGTGTGTTTGGATGTTTGGATGTTTGGATGTTTGTTCCTCAATCATCGAAAAACCGCTCCACCGATTTGGCTCAAATTTTCCACAAACATAGCTAATACACTGGATTGCGCAATAGGCTACTTTTCGTCACAATAACGCACATACGTTTTTCCCACGACCCACACAAACATCCAACTCACATCACCATCTCTGCAAAATCACACACTTTGGCCGATAGCAAGCCCCTAAACTTCACATTCCTCTCTACAACCTAGCCCCTAACCACACACAATCACATTCACATATACTTCAGCACTTTCACACTCACCTTCACCATCCTGCAGGAGCCGACCTGTTTCACTCTCCGGCTCATTCATCTTTACCGACCCCCACCACTGGGAGGATCCGCGGCTCTGCCCACCAGACTACTCCACTCTTTTCACACACTGTCACGAACATGGCGGCTGGCCGCATGGTTCCATATGCCACTCATATGCCGGCCGCCACACATTGCCTCAGGCTGGCATACCATACAGCAACGGAACCCGGCCGAACATGGCCAGCCGCACATAACCCCCGTACTCTGCGGCTGGGAACACAGACGCCTCGGGTAACACCACGCATGACTGCTGAAGCTGCAGCCGCGACACACACAGCTCCCCGGCATCATCATGGTAAGTGTTGCGGGGACACTGATTGGCAGGTTGCTTAGCGGAGGCGAGGGGTTACAACAGGTGGTGTGTAATGGGGGGGGAGGTGGTAGTGGTTAGGGAGGGGTTCTGCTGGGGGGAAATGGTACCACAGGGCCGAGGGTGCATAGAGGGGGGGGGGGCCCAGATTGCACATGTGGAAGGGAGGGGGGGTTACGGTCACCGGAGTCACGGGTGGCTGGTGCTTGGGGGAAGGGGGAGATATAGGAGGTCACTGTAATCTCTATATGGGGGCAGGGGGCCGGGGGAGCGCGTGGTGGGTAAAGGCAGGGCCGGGGACGCAGGTAGTGGGAAAAAGGGGGGGCCGAGGCGCAGCAGCAAGGCCGTTGCCTCCCGACCCACTATCCTGTAGGAGGGGCCCGCCACAGCCGCAAGGAAAGGGACGTGGGGGGCCACGGGCCGCGCTGCAGGTGGTTCGCACCAGGGTCAAGGGGGCTGCAGAGGAAGTCGCGGGTAGGAGGGGACAACAAACTGAGGGCAGAGATGGGGGAACAAGAAATATAAGCAGTTCACTGCCACCGCCAACCCGTAGATGAAGTCGCGGGTAACTGCTAGTCATAAATAATTGTGCAAATATAGAACTGCAGGACATTTGTAAGGGCTTGTTCAGATGGCAAAATAAAGAGATATTTGAGGTGGAATTTCTTTACATTTTCTACCCCTCCAGCTTTCTGTTGCAGCTTTCAATCACTGATTAAGCTAAGATGGATAGACCTAATCGGCGAGCGGAGTGACTTAATTTTTCAGTGTCCGGTTTCGATTTTTGCATTTCATTGAATGCAATAAGAGCCAGGCTCAAAGGGGAATTTGGTGCTGATTTTGAGATGTAATCCACCTCAAAATCAGCACCAAATTATGCTTTGTAAATGTACCCTAAAAAGTGCAGCACAGATATAGGCAAACAACCCTGATGATCCCTTCCTGCCACGGGTATTTTTTGATTTTCATTTTTGACTCCCCCCCTTCGAAACCCCATATTTCTCTGCACTCAGAGCCATATGAGGTCTCAATGTTTGCGGTTTTAATGTGCTTCTTCATGCTCCTACTGTTAATTATTCTGTACAATGTACTGGGAAGCTGGAAAAAAATTCAGAATGGGGTGGATTTGAAGAAAAAGTGCATTTGTGAGATTTTCTTACAGGATTCGTTTTTACAGCATTCACTGTGCAGCCAAAATGACATGTCACCTATATTCTATGTTTCGGTACGATTCCGAAGATACCTAATTTATATGGTTTTATTTTCATTTTAACCCCTTAACAAAAATCCAAAACTGTGCCAAAATTTTATCCTTCTAAAAGTCGCCATCTTCTGACACCTGTAACTTTTTTATACTTCTGTGTGCGGGGATGTGTAGGGCGTCTTTTTTGCGGGATCAGGTGTACTTTTTAGTTATACCATTTTGGGAAATTACTATTGCTTTGATCACTTTTTATTCAAATTTTTCTCAGAGGCAAAACAGTGAAAAAACCGTGGTTTGGCATTTTTGAGCTTTCTTCCCACTACAGCGTTTACCGTATAGGAAAAATATTTTTATAGATTTGTAGAGCGGGCGTTTTCAGACACAGAAATACCTAATGTGTAGGTGTTTCACAGTATTTAAGTATTAAGCATTTACAAGGCTCCCGGCTGTCATGCCAATGTGACATCGGACATGGGCGGCTGCCATTGTTAAACATCCTGCATCTGCCATACTAGTATGGCGGATGTCGGGTAGGGGCTAAAGACACTGGTTATTGGTAAATGGATAATTCTGTATTAGTGTACAGTATTGCATGTAGCTGTTCACATCATTAGAAATACTGTGGGCGGCAGTAAAATAAACACAATATCAATGTAACAAATATGTGTATTCTTCAATGACAAAAAAAAATACTGAAATAGTTTTTATTTGATTTTTCTTGTCATATCATTATTTGTTAAACAGCAATTTATTTTGGCATCTGTTTCCTTATAATTGGTCATATAAACAAGTTTATTGTCCACCGATGAAACGTATAAAGTGAATATATCAAATTAATTTCCGTGCTTTTGTGTTTTGTTGAACATCAAAGTAAAAGCAACATTTTTATATTACTGAAAAAAAGATGTGTACATGATTCAACACAGAGACAGAAAACAGTTCAGCTCAGTGAAGACTTTCCACCTTTTAATGTTGGCAGGGTCACCATTTGCAAAGCTAAGCTTGGGTTATATGCTGTGTAAAGTGCCAAGTGCACAGAATAAACTAGCCTCGGGCATTTATAGTTATCTATTCTCTTGTCAGTAAATGAATCCAAGTGCTTTATGCTTGTTTCAGCATTCCTGATTCCTTATGCTTATGTTTTTTGAACTGGCTGAAATGCAAAGGTTATCTTAAGACCAGACAAGCATCCATTTTTCCAAACTTTAATTTCAGAATACTGAAGACTGCAGAGTCGGGGCTCAACGTAATGTTTCTCACTAGTCAGCAATGCTCTCTTGGATGCTTTTAAATTAAAAGTCATATTCAGCAATTATATAGTTTTATACTGTGTGTTGTTTTATCATATACAGTTCACATACGTAGTGTATACATTGTTATACCTACATTTACCCAATGGCTTCTGCATTCATTAAAAAAAAACAAAAAAACTTTTTCTACATTTAGTTGACATTTCTAATCACAAAAAATAATATTGTCTAGTATACTGCTTTAGCCCATCAAGGATTTTGAAACTAGCTCTTTCTCTGCTTTAGACTACCAAGTAGACTGTTATTAACCCCTTCTCTGCCATCGAATACAAGTATAAATACTTAGATACAAGTATGAGGTATAAAAGAAAAGTGATGCCAGTGGCAGAACTACCACCATAGCAGCTGTTGCGGCTGCTATGGCCTGCTATCATAGGTGGCCCCAAGACCACTCCTAAACACTGATCAACATTCCAGCCCATGGCTGCTTGCACTTCCCCTTTATCCCTCCAGGGGGCCCCATACGTCCCACATAACTCTTGCTAATTAGTGTGGTGCATGGGACCCCCTGGAAGCTGAAGGTGAAGCCAATGCAACTGCAGGCAAGACTGGGGATCAGTTATTAAAAAAATATATTATATTCCATGCAAAAGGTAAATTGCACAGCTTTATTATAGCATACATATCTAAGACATATGGATTTAACAGTGTATATGCTGCTATCAAACGTATGGCACAAAAATATGCCACATGTAAATCCACTCTCATATGCAAAATTACTAATGCCCAGAATAACACATTTGTGCATTTTTTGGTATTTTGTTTTAGAGAAGGCCAGGAGCAGGGGTGAACCTAGGGTTTGTGCCGCCTGAGGCGGACGTCAGAAAGCCGCCCCCCCGGAGGCAGAGAGCAGGCAGGGAGAGGACCCGCTCTCTGCTAGGCGTGAGGGGCGGCCACTGGAGCAGCGCTGCGTGCACAGGGCTGCCCCAATCTACCGCTCGCTTCCCGTGTTAGGCTGCCGAGACAGTGACACTAAGCCAGTCCAGGACAGCGTGTCCTGGACTGGCTTAGGTCAGCAAAAATTCCGCCCTCCCCTGGGGCCCCGACATAGCGCCGCCTGAAGCGGTCACTTCAGGTCACCTCATGGGAGGTGCGGCGGTGGCTAGGAGTGAATTCCAATGTGAGGCTATAAGGCTGGGTCCAAACTGTAGTTTTTTTAACCAGATTTTGACCTTAGAATCCTGTCCAAAAAATGGGTAGACGTCACTGGATACTGATGCAGTGCATACAGTGCACTGGCATCCAGTCGCAGCATTCCTCTCCAGATTAGGCCCAAATGAATGGGCCTAGTCCAAAGGGAATGTCGCGCCACAGGCTGAATCAGCCGCAGAATCCGCCTCAAGAATGGGCATGTCACTTCTTTTTTCCGGGTGCGGGAACAAACCACTATCGGAAAAAAGAACCCATTGAAGTCAATGAGAGGCTTTTTTTTCAGAGCTGAATCTAACGCGGATTCCACACCAAATTCAGTGCCATTTTCCTCCGTGTGAATTCACCCTTAGAGAGAATTATACTGTATGGAACTCTAAATGAGCATTATACTGTAGAGGAGGACTATGCTGCATCTTTGTCATGAATGTGGGACCTTTGCTGTGTAGAGACATTTGCCAAAGAGATTCTTTGTTTGACAAAGGGACCAGGATGGAGACAGAGACATGGCTTAATATCCCATACACGCAGTACGGATCCTGTTGTTAAAAACTTGAATTCTTATTTTTACTGTACTGCACCATCTTCCCAGACTGCAGATTTAGTGCAATTTTTAAATGCATTATTTCAGTAATAAAACTGTCTTGGATCTTACAAATTGAGGCTAAGGCCTTACAGGATGTCCGGCAGCAAAAAAGCACTGCGGGAAAAACTGCAACAGTAACGCATTGTGGTTCGTCCCGCAGCGCTTTAGACAAAAAGTTTTCCTTCGCAGTTTTTCCATAGGTATAATTGACATGCTGCGTTTTCTAAAACCGCGTCGGTTTTGGAAATCGCAGTGTGTCCGCACCACATTTTTTAACGCAAAGTGGGCATGGGAATCCCTAGAAACCCATACCCTTTGCCCTTTATGTAAAACGCTGCAATTTTTCCCACAGTGTTTCCATCCAGTGTGGTCCCAACCTACAGTGGTTTTCCCACATAAACAAATCAGTAGGGGTTCAACTGTTGAGACCCCAAATGATCAGGAGAATGGGGGACTTTCATATCAATGAGCGTGCTGGAGATAGCCAAAGTGCAACGCTGTACAGCATGGTTGGGCAGTGTGCACAACGCTCAATTCGTTTCAATTGAGTATTTTACTTCAGCTATCTCGTGTGCTCTCAATAAAAATGAAAGTCTCCGATTCTCCTGATCAGTTGGGTCTGAGTGGTTGAACCTCGCCTGATCTACAACATCCCTGAAACATCCCTATGGATGTTTTGCAGAATCCCCTTTTAAGTTTTTATTCTATATTTGTCTTTTGTTTCATGAACTTGTGGTGCTTTTTCTCCACTTTTGTATTATTCATTATTTTTTATTTTTTTTTAGCAGAGCTGGACATTTTAATAGGAATTTATGGCTTAAGCACCATTGATTTCACTGAAAAAAATATATAATGTTATATCTCAGACAAGACAAGTGCAATGCCAGACAATATATGCCATTGTTTGCATTCTTCCCAGCAGTAGTGCGCCTATAATACCCATAACCATAACCACACAGCTCCACATCTGCACTAAAGCAGGGAAGTACGAGAACCCTGTCTTCTAAACATGGCTTGCTTCTTGTCTGTTTTGAAAATAGTTTCATTACTAGTCATGAGAACATTTGTGAGATAAAACTTGGGCCGCAGTCAGCTTTGTGGATCATATGCCTGCACATCAGACTGTCTCTCCACAGGATAGGCAGCTACTGACATCACTTCCTTTGACAGTAAACATGCCATTTTCCTTTAACATTCAGGTCTGGATTATTTTACAGCAGCTAAAGAGATATCATTGGGAACAGTTACAAAGAATTTGTTGTTACATTTCCATGGGATATACATAGACTTAGATTATTTTCTACTTTAAAGGAAGTGATGTCATATGAGATATTATTATAGTAGATAAGCCGCAGTTTGTATTTATGCACAGCAAGAAAATGGCCTTGAGTATTATTATGTTTTCTGAATTTCTTCCGTTGATTGATATCAGAACAGTATTCTTTACAGAAGTAGCGCTGGCATGAGAGAGCTGCACTGTGCCCATAAAGGGACTCTTTTGTATGTCTGGTTGCCAATATTAATGTCACTGTTGGATAAAGCTGTGGTTTAATACTCAAGTGATTAAAGGGGTTTTTTTTCCTCTCTCATTTCTTTTTTTTTCTCCTTTATGCGCATTTTGAAGAGGTTTTCACAGAACATTATTCCAAACAGACTATGAAACCCTTTGTAAACCATTCTGTATCAATAACAGGGAAAAGCACAGAAAATATCAATCTATTCTGGGAGAGTGAAATTCATTTCAATGCGGTAGTTTATGATCTGATATCCTCTTCATATTAACCCCTTCAGCAGTATTTTAGAACCTCAATAAAATGTTTCTTAAAAAAAAGCTTTTTTTTTTTTTTTACCCCCAAGATATTCTTTTGTTAAGAAGAGAGACCAGGAACACACAGACACATGGGTTAGCCACCATAGATCTGCTGGCGGTTAACCTGCAGAGATTTATTTTAAGCAGACAAATCTCATCCACATGATATGTAAAAACCTGGGCAAAGAGACTTATGGGTTTTAAAGGGAGTCTGTCAGCAACAAATTTGTATAAACTTAATCCCAGTACCTTGTAGAGGTGATTCTATAGTTACTGAATATGCCTTTGTTATTCAGAGAAATAACAGAGCTTTTGAGGCCATATCCGCCTCAAAACCCTGACCAAAAAGACAGCTCCCATTGAAATCATTGGGAGCCAATCTTTTTTTTTTTTTCAGGAGCTGTTTCTTCCGGCTCCCAGAAAAAAGAAGCAAGATGCTCATTCTTCAGGCAGAGTCATCTCACGATTCAGCCTGAAGACACTCCCTCCTCCAGACTAGACCCATTCATTGGGCCTAATCTGGAGCAGAGTGCGTGGCTGGATGCCGATGCAGTGCACTGCTTTTCAGTCACGGATACCCAGTTTTTGGATTGGAACCTGAGGCGGCCTCCGTGTGAACTTACCCTTAGAGGAGCAGAGGAAAACCAAGGTGAAAGAGATGGGTGTGATGGACAATCAATTACAGAGGTGAGGGTAATAGGATAGTGTTCAGACAGTACAAGAAGAACCTAACGCAAGGAATCATAGCCAGGCATGACTACTGCACCGTAGCATGCGGTCGGAGGATGACACCGAAGCCTGAATGGGCAAGGATGTTACAGATACATGCTTGTTTACTTATTTTTGGAACTATGCACAGACAGTGCTGCTATTGATCATGGCATCCAAGGGGTTAATCTGCTGGAGCTGGAGTATCTTCTGACACCGGAAGGTGGATCCAGCCCAGAAGTAATACCATAGGCACAGTGCAACATAATAGTACAGTGCAGAGTGGGAAGGGGTTAGTAGTTACATAGGGAATCTGCCATATACTTCAGTACAGTAGTATTGCAGTCTATGGCACAGGTTTAAATCATACCCCTTTCTTCAGATCATATGTAAATATAAAAATAAATAAATAAAAGTAAACATAAACATATTAGGCATCATCAAGTCCAAAAATGCCATAACTATTGTATAAAAACATTTATCCCATTCAATAAATGCTGTAGCAAAAAAAAAAAAAATAGCCAAATCCATGTTTGTTTGTTTTTTCCAATGCTTGACCTCCCCCAAAAAATGAAATAAAAAGTGGTTAAAACAAGTGTTAGGATAAATATAAATCTGCCATCATCATAGTCATACTGACCTGGAGAATAAAGCTACTATGATTTCAGCTGGTGGTGATGCATTTTTTATATTGCGAACGCTTCCCAGTACATTGTACAGAATATCGAAATGTACCATTTAGAAGTTTAATTTGTCTAGCAAAAAACAAGCCCTCATATGACAATGTAAATGGAGATATGAAAACATTATGGCTTTGGAAGGTAGAGAGTAGGAAACAAAAACAGAAAAATGGCTGGTCAATGCACAAACTAGTCTGCATCCCTAAAGAACTGAGGTTCTAATACTCTACAGTATGTGTATGTGTAATATCTATAGAATAACATCACAACAATGCTGAACCTTATCTCCTATATATACATTGAGAGTGTACACTTTTCAAAGAACCAGCTTTAAACAGTAATTTGCTAAAACTGCCATTTTAAAAGCCTGTGATGTCAGACAACAAAGCCATCTGTCTAGGCAAGGAGTCTCAGCATTTTCACAACACCCTGCAAATAAGACAGGACCTCAGAACCCTAATAGAAGTATATGAGCATCCTGTCCTATTGTCCAGTGCTGTGTATGTGTATAATGTCAGCTAAAGCCTTGTTTTTACAGTATATCAGGCAGGATGACTCTTTCCCTTTAAAATCCAATAAATTATGGAGCCATTTAAAGCAGAAAACAAGACTCGCAATGCAATTTAGCTGAAACCCTTCATAGTAATCAGACATTCATTTTGTGATTATTAAACTTCCTCTTTTTCAATAAGGAGCAAAAGACTCTCTGCCAAAGTACAATGTTTGATAGTAATTTCTGTATATATCCGAAAGCAAACAATAACTGTCCTTTTATATGATTCTCACAAATTGAAGGCCCAATAAAAACGGGGAGAAATGGAAATTAGATTTACTGATGATTATGACTAAACTAGAAGGACGCTGTGTGAATAAAAGGTGTGATAATGAACAATAAATGTACATTAATGCATATTACAATATGTGGGAAAAATGTGAGTATAACAGACATCAGGCTTGATGGCCCTTTACACTCCCATAACCTACAAACATCAATGTAATCTCCTTTATATACCCCCAAGGCTCTTACTAGCTGCTAAATGCCTGTCCATGACAATTTTGTCCAAACAATAATAATACACCATAGATCAATGACAATGAAGTTTTGCTGTGATAATCTGATATAGATTTGCTAACTTTTGTATGAAATTCAATTTTGTTTGATCGCATCTTCATATGTTTTATTTCAGTCTTCAGTATTGATTCGGCAGCTCGGGTGCCAGCTGCAAAGCCAAAAAATAAAATCTACCACAGAAAATGGCATTTCAAACCACATTTACTATTTATATTCATGTGGGTACATAAAGCAGCCATGAATTACGGTATTATGACCCCTAAATACTTACCAATCACTATTACAGATTATTTATAATATATATGTATGTGTGTATATGTGTATATATATTTATAGGGAAACGGATTGAACAACTATAAATATAATAAGTGTCCACTACCCTATTATTCGACAATTATAGGATTATACGCATTACAAATAGTGTCAAGTACCTTTTGTCCTTTTTATTTAGTGCTTATATATCATAGTACATAGTGCAGATCCTATGCAGTGGGGTCTAATGCTATATATTATATACACGTACACGCACACACATGCATAAACGCTCCTAGATGATGCATCTACTCTACAGTTATTGATCAAGTGCAGATGTGCTATTATTGTGAATATTGACAGTGTCTGACAGTGGAACACATCAATAGTCAGCCGTGTCACACATGGGAATAATTAGCTTGCAAATCTTCAAAATGTGGTACATATCAAGAAAATGAGCCATTCATTTCAATGTATTATTCAATAGAATAAGTGTTTACTTCCAATCACTTTGAATATTTATAGGTGATAGAAAGCAGCTTGCGCCATAGTTCATCACCCACGTCTGTGGCTTCCCTTTGTAGATTCAGCGTCTTGCACTTCACAACACTCAGGAATAATTACGAAATATTTTGTTAACAGCAAAAGGCATAAGGCAATTAATGCAATATTTAGCCTCCTTCTCCCCAGCCTAAAAATAACCACAGATCTGGTTAGAACTCAACAGGAGAAATTATGCAGCAGCAGTCTGATATGTTTGCTCTTTTTATTTTATTTTTTTACTTTTTACTGCAGAACACAAACCTTATGAAGAAACAGCTTACACAAGGGTATTGGGCAAGAGGAAAGCTAGGTGACAAAAAAGCAATGACCTTAAAGAATGAGAATCTTTAGTATTTTATTTGTCATATATCAATTAGGAAAAATGAGCTGGATTCCATGGAGATTCCAACCTTTGTAGATACCCATGTGCTGAGTCCTTCACTTCCCCAACATCTGTCAAATCGTCAGGAGGCTCCCATGGACATTATATGGCCGGCCCCACCTAAAACAGTAGCTTGTGTTGACATTTATCTAAGGTATACAGCCAGCTAAATCATATGGCACCCATAGGGTTCTGCTGCATTGTACTGCTCCTGTATACACCTACATCTGTTTATAAAGCGTGTGCATGGATTTTTGCAAGTTCCATGGAGAGAAGCAAAAAAACCATGCATCCACCTCCATAAGCCTCGGATCTTCCAGTGAGGTTTTCTTCCATTTCATACAAACCTGACAAAAAAAAAAAAAAGTGTCAAAAAAACATATGTACAGAAGTATTAGGAAAGGAGATCTCAGTACATATGAAGGTCAACAGAGCCTCCATGGCTCCATTCCATGGCACGAGGCCAATGGTATGAACCAAATCACTTTCCATACAAAAAGGGTCTTTAATGTTCCAATCTTCTGATGCCAATTGGATGTATATGTTGGGACCACTTATGTGCTGTTCACACTTAGCATTAAGCCTTGTCTTTCTAACAGATCCACTTACGAATTTCAATTGTAGCAAACTGTTCTATTCTACAGTATACACAAAAGCATCAAACACCTAAAGGAATGAATGGGAAGCAGCTAACTGATGGGGTGGCCATGCAAAAAAAATCCCACTGCATTTCTCTTTAAGAACGTAGAACAGAATAACCACAACTTTACCCGCACCAAAGAGATCTCAGCACCCACTTCAGACAAGACATATTTACTCAGGCCTCCACTGAAATCAATGGAAATACAGTCAGAAACCTGAGTCCTCGCTCTGAATAATGTATCCGAATGCACTACAATTGGAAGATCCCATAACGACATATGTAATGTTTTTAAGTCACTCATATAGATGGACTGTAAGCAATTTACCCACAGAGCATTCTCCTCTAAGCCACCAGCCCTATACAAGTGTCCGTAGTGTGGGACAGGAGTAGCCATTGTCACATGGAGTTTTGATTGAGTGTATTTATGGTTGTCGGACTCCTTTTGCATATAGTGACAGTATTATACATTATACATTCTCCCCGGCCTCCATGCAGTCACAACCATGTGTTCTGGATGTTTGTGTAGTCAAATGCTGCGAGCTATACAGAAAGACAAATCACAGAGGGCTATTGTTCCAGAATGTGTGTTTTATTTTACTTATATCTTGTTCAACCTCAGAGAAGACTGACAAAAAAGCCTCCAGTACTTCAGAGGAAACGACAGCAAAGTGAATTCTGTCATGGACGTTTACAGCCAGCTCTAGCGCCGCACACATCTAAATGCCTATAGCAAGTGTCCTTTTCAAATTCGACTTTTTTTCCTGCATTTGCACTTTCTTTGTGGATTCTATTTTTTTTCCCATTCTTCCATTGCCTTTCTATTGTTATTCACCCTGTTTATTGCTTCAAGCATCTCTGACACACTGGACATCATCTGAAACTACAAACGACAGGATGCAATAAGCTTGAGAATAGCAGTAATCTGAGGAAGGTTCTTCATTCACTCTTGCTCCTAACTCTCTGTCTTCTTATCCTACATAGAAAATAAAAAAATCAATACCACCTCACACAGCTTGATAAAGGCGCTGGACGAGTACAGCAGGCATGCTGGATATAGTAAATTAAAGTGATCAAAATTTTCCAGTCGACTCTGCCTATAGCCTACATAAACTAACAACCCTGTCTGCCCAATGCCTGTCACCCGAGAATCTTTTTTTAGCCATGTCTTTTATTATTGTGCAAACACTATGTGAATGCATGCACGGCTCTTCTTGTATTATACACACATGCACATGGTTTGGGGAGAATTTGTAGCTTTGTTACATTTGTGAGGCACAAATTTAACACAATCAGCTTTTTAATGCAACCTTCTTGTGAGCTTTACACTTTTTTATTCTATTTTTGTAGCTTCTCTATTAAACTTGCATTGCAAGGTTTTCCAACTATAGGTTTTCCAAGTGTTCTCTGAATTTTGTTTGGTTCCTTTCAATTCCAGTTAGCATTTGCTCTTTACATTAATTTGCATTGTATTCAGTGCATGTAGTATTAAGTCATCCATTAGGTATGTTCAGACAGCAGATTTGTTGCAGAAATTTCTGCAATTGTCCCATTCATCAGAATGGGGCTTGCAGAAAAAGGAGCTTTTTGAAGAGCCAGTCATTTTGATATAGGGAATGGATTTCCAGTCAGAGAGAATATTGGAATTAATATACCATGTGCGAATATAGCTTTACATTGTTCCAAAGAGGTAAGGCCATAACAGTAGCTGTTTCACTAAGAAACTTGTCTTTTCATGTGTAACTTCACTTTGCAATTGCATAGTTCAGTTAGTTATATGGAAACCAAAACCAGAAAAACAACATTAAGGCCGGGGCCCCACGGACCAGAAATGCCACGATTTGCCCGCAGCGGAGACACTGTGGGAAAAATCGTGGCGTTGTACAGTGCAGGCAAAGTGGATGGGATTCATGCGAATCCCATCCCCACTTTGTGGAAAAGATCGCAGCGTGGACACGCTGCGATTTGCAAAGCCGTTGCGGCTTTGCAAACCACAGCATGTCAATTATATCTACAAAAACGCCGGCGGCTTTCCCGTAGATATAATGTTAAGAGAAAGTCCGCAGAGGAAAACTCAGTGAACTTTCTCTTAAAAGCGCTGCGGAAAGAAACGCAATGCGTTGACACAGCAGTTCTCCCCGCAGCGCTTTAGTGCTGTGGATACGGCCCTTGGGGCCTTAGCCTAAAGGGACTCTATAATTAGAATTCCTTTTTCAGGTAATATCATGTCGGAATAGCCTTAAGAAAGGCTATTCGTCCCCTACCTTTATATTTCTGCTCGGCGCCGCCGTTTTGTTGATATATTTTTTTCCCAGTGTGCAAATGAGTCTCCAGACAGCACAAGGGGTGTAAGGGTGGCCAGGAAAAAATCCGCTTCAGGAATTAGGTAATGGTTTTCTCCTCCAGCACAGTGTATGGACCTTGAAAAAAACACTAGCTAGGTTTTTCCACGCGGTTTTTGCCAATTCCATGTGGATTTTCTGCCTCTCATTGCGTTGGTTTTTGCAGGCAGAATCCGATTGAAGGAAGCTTTTTTTCCGCTAGCCGAAAGAAAAAGCTAGCGGAATCCATAGGACTCTATGGAGAGGCGTTTTTTCCACATGGATTCTGACAAAATCCTCGCCAAAAAACTCTGTGTGAATGGACCTTCAGACCTGTGCTGCCTGAAGACTCTCTAGCGACACCTCCATCTTCTACAGCCGCATCCTTCATGTAGTCTTCTTCCAGTGAGCCTGCGTTCAGAATCTAAAATTTGCACATGCGGAGTCGGCTCGGCCTTTGGGCTTCGGGCAGAGCCGAGTGCACGTCTGTTCAGCCATTTTACTGTGGCCACTTACATGAGGGTACTGTGCATATCAACGGAATGGCGGCACAGAGCAGGCATATACAGGTAGGGTACAAATAGCCTTTCTTAACATGATATTAAGCGAAAAGGGGATTCTAATGATAGAATCCCTTTAAAATAGAAAAATTATAATGAAACGAACTTCATATGTGTTTGAGATCCACTGCTATTTTTTTGCTGACAAACACTGGTGCAAAATATTGTGAAATACTGAAGTGTGAATATGACCTTAGACCCAGTTCACATCTGCGTTCGGCACTACTTGCAGCACTTTTCTCTCCATATGATTCGTGCAGACACAGAGCAGAAACCAAAAGGACCCGGTTATAGTCTAACCGCTTTTTAATGCATATAGGTTTCCGTTCGGGGGGTCTCCAAGTAAATGCAGATGTGAACCTGGCCTTAGGCCTGATCATATCTATAATGCACTGAAAGTGTATCATATCATACAGATGTACGCAAATCAGAAGAAACTACAATATTTTGTGATATATTTCCATCCAACACTTGTTTTATTATAGTAATAAAATAAAGTGCCAGTTATGACAAGAGATATTTAATATTCAGTGTGGTGCTGCTTCCTGTCATAGCAATTCGGCCCTATTTTATCCTGGTAACATGTAAAATACGCTTTGATATTACTGACAGCTGTAGTACATATATGTATCATATTGCTAACATTGTTTTGTTTTACCAATTCTAGGTATGGTATAACTTTTGGAAATCTTGCAGGAAGAGGTAGGGCTGGAAGGCAATGTGAATCTGGTGCTAGATGACATTCAGGATATAAGGCTAAAGCAATGGACTGATCCTTTGCCCCAGATTTGTACAACGGAAATCCTGAGTGGTTTGTCATAAAAATTGGGTCATATACTGTGCAGAGGCCATAAAAAAGGGTCAGACACTGTGTGGGGGGCAGGAAAGGGGTCATATATTGTGGGGGGGGGGCATAAGATAAGATAAGAAAGGGGTCATATACTGAGGGTGTTGCATAATAAAGAGGTCATATACTGTGGAGGGACGTAAAATGTGGGGTCATATACTGTGGGGGGCAAAAAAAAGTAGGTCATATACCATATAAGGGCTAAAAAAAGGGGTTTATATCATGTGAGAGGCAAAAATAAAGGGTTATATACCGTATGGTGGGCCAGAAAAAGGGGATCACATACCATCTGGAGGCACAGAAAAAGGTTGTTATATACAATGTGTAGGTCATGTATTATGTTGTGGCCCAAACAATTGGGCCATTTATCATGTGGGGGCCAAATAAGGGGATTTTCTTTTTATCTGCCAGAGTGGGGAGTGTCCTAATTAGGGGGCACCATCACGTAACCAAAGATAGCCAGGTGGGTATATTATTTTTTTTGGGGGGGGAATGCCTTTCTATAGTTTGCCTTAGACAGCAGAGAAGCTAGGTTCTCCCCTCCTTGGGTGTGTATGTATTTAGCTTTGTGGTCTTGAACAAAATTACTGTGTCAGATCTTGGCCCAATCTGAGAACACTCTGAAAACTCTCTGATCTCCTATGGACCACCCCAATTCTATTTGATGATATTACTTAAAAAACTATGGAACGAAACATAACATTTATCATTCGAGACTCCAGATACCTTAGATCCTCTTCTTGTTCCCCAACATTTCATCAAATCATTTGCCATTAAAAAATAATTCTGCGGTGATCATACCATGCTGAAAAAAAACACAAGCAAAAACATTATATAGGCATATGTATCAATGGACAATATTTAAAGTGCATAGATATTGTGCTACTTAGCAATGGAGGGCAACAAAGAATATAATGAACTAGTCAGTACATCTCTGTAAGGGCAGCACTTCCCGTCTTCACCATTCGTTCACCAGTAAAAGGTAAAAGTAAAGTTGAACAGCTATGGTGTTTGTCGATGTTACCCTTCATTCACATCTGCATTGGTATTCCGTTCGGGGGAGTCTACATGGGGACCCCCGCCCGAACAGACTACAGAACACATTTGCAAGTGGTGTGCAGTGAAAGCACACGGACCCCATAGATAATAATGGGGTCTGTGTGCTTGCCGCCAAATCTCCACAGGGAACATGCAGAGAGAAAAGTACTTCACAATCTACTTTCCTGTCCGCATGATTCATGCGGGCAGCGTGCAGCAAGCACACGGACCCTATTATAGTCTATGGGGATCCGTGTGCTTTCACTGCACACCACTTGCAAATGTGTTTGGTAATCCGTTCGGGGGGTCCCCATGCAGACTCTCCAAATTGATTACCAAACGCAGATGTGAACGACGGCTAAGAGTGGTGGTAAAGGAGTGGGGAGGTAGGAAGACACATTGAAGTATTCCCCTCAATATATAGGATATAGTGCACTCTACTTTAACCCCTTCACACTGCAGTCATTTTCATTTTTTTATTGCAGCTAGAGATGGGCAAACCCTTTAGGATTCATTTCAGGTTTGCTTGATCTGGTCTCTGATTCATTTCGAGTCTAACAAGTTTGGTACAAACAAAACTTAAAATTGGCTTAAAGCATGAAATAGAGCACTCTCACTCCTACTAGAAACCCATTTATCTAATTTCTAGCTGAATGTCACCAGGAGAGCGCCAGATGCCATGAAGAAGCCCAAAAGGTAAGGGAAGGTGAGTATAATTTTTTTTTTCACCTCCATTATGAAAGGGCCCCAGAGTGCAATGCAATGGCCAGGTTATTTCTCCTGAAACAAATCTCTAGTTGTTCGCTTTCATAAAAAAAATTTGAAATATTCAGGTATGAACCGATTTGCTCATCTCTACGCCCAGTCTTACAAATGCCATAACCTTTTTAATACTCCAGAGCCATGTGAGGGCTTATTTTTTGTCAGACAACTTTTACTTTGCAGTAGTACCCTTTGATATTCCATGTAATGTACTGAGAGCTGGAAAGAAAAATTAAGAACGGTGTGAAAAAACTGCATTTGTGCCACTTTCTTATTTTTTTTGTTTTTATAGCGGTCACTGTCCAGCCAAATTTTTGGACAGCCTATATTCTGGGTGTCAATACAATTATGTGGATAACAAATTTATATAATTTTTTTTATTATGTTTTAATATCTCAAATAGTAATAGACCTCTGATCACAGACATTACCCCCCCCGGATCTCCACTGTGTAGCTATGGTGGCCGCTCAGCTCCTGAGTGACCTGAAAGGGTTAAATGGAGTTTGTCAGCAGTAAATTGGTTATAAATCTAATCATAGTACCTTGTAGAGATGACTTTACAGTTGCCAGATATGCCTCTGTTATTCAGCTTTGAAGCCCATTTTCATGTAAATCAATGTTTTATTCATACACAAATGGCGGCATGTCTTAGTTTGCCTTGACTATGGTCTCAGATCTAGATTCCTGGAGAAAGCACTCTTCCTCTCATTTGCATATGCATTAAAGGACAATTTAGAAGAAAATGGAGCTTCAAAGTATAATAATAGAGGTACATGTATTGTAGAAACATCTCTACAAGGTACTGTGATTAGGTTTATAATGAACGCACTGTTGATAGACTCAGGGGTGTAACTACCAGGGTAGCAGCGATAGTGGTTGCCACAGGGCCAAGCGCCCGAGTAACTCCAGCTGGTAAAGGGCGCTATTTACTTACTTACTCGCTCCTGTTCACGGCTGCCGATGGGGGATCACGGCTGCAGGAGGGGGATCGCTAAGTAAGGCGATGGGCCCACGAACCCCACAAGCACTGCTATCATTATACTCGGGGAGGTCTTTTCAGACCCCCAAGTATAATGATTGGAGGGCTAGGAGAGGAGAGGGTAAATAAAAAACAGTTACCTTCCTCTCCTAGGCTACAGAAGGCTTCAGACCTACTTGGTCCACAATGGGGCATAATACTTTGTGAAGGCCAGTATGGAGCACAATACTGTGTGCAGGGGCCACTATGGGGCATAATACTGTGTGCAGGGGCCATTATGGGGCATAATGCTGTGTACAGGACTGCGGGGGGGGGGGGGGGAGTTGGTCAGGGTCTTCGGGGTGGGTCCGGGGGAGCAGCGCCGCACCTCCCATGAGGCGACCTGAAGCGACTGCTTCAGGCGGCGCTATGCCAGGGCCTCGGGAGGGCGGCATTTTTGCTGACCTAAGCCAGTCCAGGACAAGCTGTCCTGGACTGGCTTAGCGTCACCATGTCTGCAGCCCGACATGGGAAGCGAGCAGTGTATTGGGGCGGCCCTGCTAGACGCAGCGCTGCTCCAGCGGCCACCCCTCACACTCAGGTAGAGAGCAGGTCCTCTCCCTGCCCGCTCACTCTGCTCGGCCCCGCCCCCGTTCTGCTCGGTCCCGCCCCCTTTCCGCTCGACCCTGCCCCTTTCTTGCGACCCCCCACCCCCTCAACTCCGCCCCTCCTCCGGGGGGGGGGGGCTTTGTGACGTCCACTTCAGGCGGCAGAAAGCCCAGGTTCACCCCTGCGGGGGAGAGGCCATGTCAAATGTTCACCTTGCGGCCCCGCCATTCTCAGTTACGTCACTGGATAGGCTCCCATTATGTATGTTAGCATGGTTGCAACTAGTAATAAAAGGGGCTTGTCCATGTAATGTGCCACTCTTAAGAATCACATATTTAGATAGCTCTAGATCTGTTTAAAAATGTATTGGTAAGCAATTTATCATTGCAAAATAGTGAAAATCTAGCTGAAGAATAAAATGTATACCATATTTTATGTACATTGTGGATGACTTGTATGCATATCATATAGCTATATGTGCATGTAAATGATGATCATCAGTTGGCGAGCAGTGGCTATAGTTTTTTCCTTTCGGTATCATATGTTGGCTAAGGTGATTGTTATGTCAGGTCTTTAATAAGGATAAAAATTCCCATTATTATCTTGCACATCAACATCCAAGTATTTAGATAACATCTTAGTATATGTTTCATGGAAGTGTTGTTAATCATGAAGTTGGTTATGAGGAGTACTTGGTTACATGTCTCGTAGTCATAGACACTGTGCAAAATGTGGGGGTTTTTTTGGCTGGACTATGCAGAAACCATAGCATTTGGCTTTTCTTTAGGGTTTAAAAGTTAGGTTAATTGGATTATTGTCAGTAGAGGTCCTATCAGTCCTTTGAAAGGGGATTACCTTTTGTATATTGAGGGAGAACAAAGAAAAAGACTTTCAAAGTAAGCACTGCTTGTAGTGGACAAGGTACAGAGAGACTAGTCTCAGTCTCCAGCTCATCTTTTATAACTCTTTCTTTATCTATATTATTGCTAGTATGACTTTATTTGGATGTAACATCTATTGGTATTATTATAAGGTCATGTCAGTATTCCAGCAGGAATTTAGTATTTTGGACCTATATAGAAGGATCACCAATCCAAATTGGAGATCTCTCCAATTTTATTAGACTATTGTATGTATATATATTATATATACACACATATGTATCTGGAACATTCACAGCATTGTTAATGGTGATGTAACATCAAAATAACTTTTTGATGGAATCATGCTTTTTCAGTTTTCACAGCGGTCATTGATGTGTGACAATAGGATAACACTTCCTGTCACTATCAAGTTTGTGTTATGTACCCTTAGGTCAGGGTCAACAATCATCTTATTAGAGAAGAAAAGCAGATAACACATAATCACACCATTGGCAAAAGATGATAGGGACTGCCTAGTTCTCACCTACCCAGCCCCCCCTTCCCTTGCACTGTGTCCACTCTGCACTTCCCAGAGCATGCTCACAACACTATTGACCTGCTGTAAAGCAAGTCTTTGCAGTTTGTGCTTCTGCAACACAAGCATGATGGCTTCCCCTAAGGGGTTATTCACACAATAGTGGCAGACGTTTTGAGGATTTATTGATTTCAATGTATCTTAGGCCGGGGCCCCACATTGTGAAAACACAGTATTTTACAGTACCTACAAAGTGAATGGGATTCTGGCTAATTGCAGAAAAAAGCAGCATTTATGAAAATCGCAGCATGTCAAGTATACCCACAGAAACACTGGCATTTATTATATAGGTATTATAGGGACAGAAAGTCCACAGTGGAAAACTCTGCAGACTTTCTATGAAAAACACTGTGGAAAAAAGCACAATATGTTTTTGCCACATTTTTTGTTTTTTGCTGCATTTTGCTACATAGGGCCTTAGCCTACATTTATTGGACATACCAGTAAGTGACCTTGACAAATCTGATATGTCCTATCTCAACAAACATAGATAGAGCCATGTGAATAGCTTGAATTGACATTCAAGGGTTTTATAACAGCCATGTGATGTCGCACAGCTGTTATTCACTGCCACGTGAATAAGTCCCTTGAGTGGACTTGAACGGACCAACAAGGCCTAAATTGAAGCTTGTTTCATATACTACTTATTTACTAATTTAGTTTGTTTTAGTATCAGTCAATTTCTGCAACCACAAGTCCTATATATATATAAATGTAAAGAGTAGAAAACATTAACTATGGAGTCATTGCTGAGTGTGATTATGACAAAGTATCTGCAATTCCCATTAAAAGAAACATTGTGTTTCGGCGGCAGGTCCCTATATATGTATAAGAAGATGTACTGAACAGTATCTTGAATATAAAATATATTGTTCTAGCAACATAGAAAATGTAGTAAAGACTATATGGCAAAAGGATGAGCTCTGGCATAGAAAGGGTTTCCCAATATCCCACAATAGTATTTATGCAGACAACAGAATCACATCCAGTCCCGGCTCAATGTGTTTGTGCTCTTGTCTGCTATTTTCAAAGGGTTTTTAATCAGAACTGTAGCAGATTGATCAATGACAGATATAAGCAACAACTTTTGCATGCCAAAGGTGCAGGATATTTTTATCTGAGATAATATTTCTCTCCTAAAAGGGCCCTGCTCTGCTATGTATTAATTAAAATCTAAATACTAAATATTGATTGATGCGTTATCAGGCCGAGCAGTTGGGCCCTGCCACATTGATTTTTTCCTGTGATTTATTATCATATTTAAGAAAAATCATTTTGTGTGATTATACGAGGAAATAGACTTTAGTGAGGGTGTAATTCTTTTGTATCACTTTTGTTGTGAGGAGGACGGGCCAATTCCTCAATTGTGTCTAAGATTGCAGATATCCTTCATTGCTTCTTCTCTTTGGCTTCCGACAGCTAATGCTTTAAGCCTGCTTGGTCTTGTCATTAGGAATAATGGGTATTAGGATTAGCTCTTTAATCACAACTAAGATTCACAGATGGTATGAACCTAACATCTTCAAATTATCAAATTATTAACAAGTATTTATTTGTAACAGGTTTAGATTTGGTAACAAAGAAGCTAAGACACTGAAGAGGAGTGGATTGCAAATATGCGAGATGCTTGTAGCCAATTGCTAGTAATCATATGTACTATCAATAATCCTATTCTCAGCAAATAAAAATGATTAATAAAAATAAATTGTTGGACCATCTTATTTGAGGGTATTGTATTAAACTACACTCCCTTCCCCCCACCACCACCACCACCAAAAAAAAATCCTTATTTTCCACTTGAATAAGCACAATTAAGGCTGTGAATAACATGATGGTGCAAAAGCCAAAATCTTTTAATTTAAGGATATAACTAGATTTATTGTGTCTGTCTGGAATACAATTGAGACAGAAAATCAAGGTCTGAAAACTTGTCTCTTTATAGTAACTTTGTAATGATAATAACAATGGACATAATGATAATAGTAATAATAATAACAGTAAAGATCATGAAATGAGCAGTATGTGAAATATCAAAGTCAAATTTGTACCTGTTGTGGTTCGAGCTCTATGTGCCATCACAAAACCAACAACAAAAAAAACATCTTCAAGAGTGTTTAAGTCATGTTATTACCCAAGAGATGGAGAGAATCACACTGGTGGGCACTGCACACATGCTTAGTAGAGATGAGCGAACAGTGAAATAGTCGATATTCGATAATCGTTTGAAATAGCCCCTCAATATTTGACTATTCGAACGAATATCGAATCCCATTATAGTCTATGGGGAAAAAATGCTCATTTCAGGGGAAACCACTATTCGACCAATTAGGGTCACCAAGTCCACTATGACACCTCAGCAAATGATGACAACACTTCTGGAATGCAACTGGGACAGCAGGGGAAGCATGCCTGTGGGCATCTAACAAGCCCAAGTACCTGTATTACTCCACTATCACAGCCTATCAACTACACACTTTCCACACTCAAAAAACCTCCATGAGGCTAAGGCCCCACGGGCCATAAACGCAGTGATAAAGTGCTGCGGGAAGAACCGCTGCGTGATCGCATTGCGGTTCTTTCCGCAGCGCTTTGAAGAGAAAATTCACAGAGTTTTCCTCTGCGGATTTTCTCTTCCCATTATATCTATGGGAAAGCAGCCGGCGTTTCCGTAGATATAATTGACATGCTGCGATTTCTTCCACAAAGTGGGCATGGGATTCGCATGAATCCCATCCCCTTTGCTTGCACTGTAAAACGCCGCGATTTTTCCCGCAGCGTCTCCGCTGCGGGCAAATCGCAGCATTTACGTCCCGTGGGGCCCCGGCCTGAAAGTGGAAACATACCTGGAAACCTTCTTTCCTCCCCAATTGTATGGACAGAAGCCCATATTTTATGCTGATGAAACCTTAACAAGCACCCCTTTAAATCACGTTGCCCATGACAACCACAGATGGAATAGGCAATGGGAAATCCAACAGTATCTACCCTTAAAGGGGTATTCCCACCTCACATACTCAGCAGTCTTCACTCTTGTAAAATCTTCTTTCCTCCTGGTTTCTTGCATCATTTGGTGGGCGGGGTTTCACAGGCAACCTGCCGTTTAGCTCCGCCCCCAAATTCACATGTAGCTCCGCCCACCCACATTGGACTATGAAGTACAGGCAGCAGCAACTCCATTCTGTGTTACATACAGAGACTGCCTGTCTCTGCCATAATGAACACAATTGAATTAGCTAGCCTGATAACTGGGAGAACAGAAGAAATGAAAGCAGCTCCTCTCTATCTGAGTGTAGGACCTAGGTCACATGGTGTAGACACAGGATTAGCTAGATACACAGGCTCGCTCCCTGCACTTAGCCCCTCCCCCCTGAGAGCAGCAGATACATCATTTGACTCAGGAGCAGCTAGGTCAGGGCTGTGGCCACAAAGAATTGAATAAAGTAAGATAGTGGACAAACAAAGCAGTTTTGCTGAAGCAGTGTATTTAGGAAAAGTCTTACATCCACATTAACCAGCAGTATAGATAGGATCCTTGTGATGGGACAACCCCTTTAACACTGGACTGCTTGACCGTGTGCATGGCATTATGAAGTCTGAAGACTACCAACAAATTTTGCAGCATAATGTAGGGCCCAGTGTGAGAAAGCTGGGTCTCCCTCAGAGGTCATGGGCCTTCCAGCAGGACAATGACCCAAAACACACTTCAAAAAGCACTAGAAAATGGTTTGAGAGAAAGCACTGGAGACTTCTAAAGTGGCCAGCAATGAGTCCAGACCTGAATCCCATAGAAACCCTGTGGAGAGATCTCAAAATGGCAGTTTGGAGAAGGCACCCTTCAAATCTCAGGGACCTGGAGCAGTTTGCCAAAGAAGAATGGTCTAAAATTCCAGCAGAGCATTGTAAGAAACTCATTGATGGTTACTGGAAGCGGTTGTTCACAGTTGTGCTACCAAGTATTAGGCTGAGGGTGCCAATACTTTTGTGCGGCCCATTTTTGGAGTTTTGTGTAAAATGATCAATGATTTGACTTTTTTTTTTCATTATCCTTTGTGTTTTTTCATTGCAAGCAAAATAAATGAAGATATTAGTACCAAAGAGTTTGTGCTTGCAATCATTTTCTGGAAGAAAACGAGTATTATCTGATAGAATTGCAGGGGTGCCAATACTTTTCACCAACACTGTATGCATAATGGTGGACATGTATAAAAGCAAAAACATATAGATAGATAGACAGATAGATAGATATACATTGATATGCTGTATATACATACACATATACACATCTATTCACACACATACAGTCATATACAACATATACACACCTATTTACACACATACAGGACTCACACAGTATGTAAGACACATACTGTAAACACATATACACATTTATACATATTGTACCCAAAAATATACTTACATGTGGCTGAATGGCTGGCTACCCAGGACCTGGAGGAAACTTCTGTGCAGCTGTCTGGCAGTGAAGAGAGCAGGTACATCGACTTCTCCTCTCACACTCCGATGCTGAGGAGGGGTAGGGGCGACACAAGAAGCTGCTGTGTGCAGGAAACTTTACAAGAAGCGATCGGCAGATCCTGCATCTGCAGATGATTTCTCTGCTGCCGATCTTCTCCTTATGGTAGGGAAAGTATGGGGCCCCTGAGGGTGTGGGGACAAGTTTGCCCCCCCCCCCAACACCGACCCTGGGGCCTGTTACCAGCTGAAGTATCTCCAGTCGGTAAAGGCCTATTAAGGAAAAAAAAACGCGCAGGGGTAGCGGCTGTCGCCGGGCCCCGTAATGGCCCGGGCCCTGTGGCAGCTGCTACCCCTGCTACCACGGTAGTTACGCCCCTGCACTCATTTATTATTACAGCATATATACTCACACATAACAAACATACAGTACTCACACAGTATACAAGACAATGTATACAAATGTACACATATATACATATTAAATATTATATTTACTCACCGACACTCAGATTTGTCTGGAGTGAAGCTGTCCCATCGCTGCAGACTTCTTCCTGTCCCCACACACTGCGATCTTGGGATGAGACACTGCTGTGAAGGGGGAGGGGGAAGTCCGGACTGCACCGACAGGATCTTATAAACTAGTAGGTGTAACTGCTGCTGTACAGTGTCCGGAGGGTTAAGCAGCTGTACACCTCCTCCCCCCCCCCCCCCTTGGCTGTCTCCACACCGCTGCCCCAAGCCATTTCTTTCCTCCCCCGTCAAAAACACTAAGCCAGCCCGGACAAGTCGCATGCATCTTTTTTTTTTTTTTTTTTTTTTTTTTTTTAAGGCGGCCTGTCCTGGAATGGCTTAGGTTAGTCAAAATGCCGCCCCCCAGCATAAAGCCTCCTGAGGCTATTGCCTCACGTCGCCTCATTAGAGGTGTGGCGCTGGGTGGAACTAAAAGATCTGTTCTGTATTTTTGAAATACAATGCATGGGTTGAATCAAAGAGGAAGTAGTTGGAGTGCCATGCAGTAATTGTAAGGTTGACAACCCCAATACTATGCATTTATAGCTATTTACCAGGACACACCTGTACTCTTTCCCATTATAAGCAATGAAAGCACAAGTACAGCTCCCAATTACTGGTGAATGTATGCATCCAGGAGCACCATGTGGCAGCACCATTAGGGTGGTCACACACTATGTATCTGGATAAAGCTGCATTCAGTCCTTGGCCACTATATGAACTAATAGGTGACCTTCGTTCTTGCTTCGCTTCTTCGGCTCCTCGGAATGGCACTAGCACTAGCAGCACCAGCATCTCCGATGATCGCACACTGGCGCTTCTAGCATGTACTAATAGGTGATCTTCATTCTTGCTTCGCTTCTTCGGCTAGTTGGCAAGGCACTACTAGCAGCATCATCATCATCATCATCATCTCCGATGATCGCACGCTTCGCTTCTAACATGGAGCGGCCGTGCACACGCAATACAACGGTCTCTCTCTGACGTTGCCTCAGGCTTACACTTAGTACAGCAGCATCTCTGATGATCGCACGAGCGCTTTCCGTCCAGCATGAACCCGACAGTCTTCTCTGCCATTACCTCAGGCGTTTGAAAGTTGACTTAGTTCGGTTTTGTTTCTTAATGAATGTCCATGAAAATATGGGAAGGAGAGGAGGAGCTGGAGTGTTGGACAAGACATGAAACAACGATTCAACGAGGAACTGTCCAAAATTCGAGGGATCTCTGCCAAAAACAGTATTTGCTTAAGCCAAACTTCTTACCAGAAGTTAATCAATGATGTCCAAAAAGCCAAAATGACTACTAAGAAGGAACCCAAGGACTATTGGTTGCTGAATTGCTACAATGTGATGATTATAGGAAACACAAGTAAACTCATTTATCCTGTTAAAGAAGGCATCAGTACTACTATCTAGTATTACGTCACAGACTCCGAGTTATTTCATTTCACGCACTTCACAGAGCTTATTTGGGGTTTTCATACTTTGCCTAAATAGCATTCAGCATTCTATACCATGCCTAAGCAAAGTATGTAACGATTCTCCTATTTCACACATTGCCTAAAAACCCCTGGCATTCTATAGAACATAACATATACATGAGGAGTAACACTATTTCTGGTCAGTATATGCAGTTTTAGGGTTTCCCTCATTAAATGCTCAATATATAATCTGCAGTTCTCTCCAAGCTAGTGGAGACCAGGATGAATCTGCTTTATAATTGTATCTCTCTCACTCTGAAGCAGCCCCAGGGTCATACAGGTTATATATATATGTTATATATAAAGATTAAAGATGAGCGAACACTGTTCGGAACAGCCGTTCTGAACAGCACGCTCACAGCACGCTCCCATAGAAATGAATGAAATTGGCCAGCACGCAGGGGGTTAAGTGGCCGGCTGCCGGCAAAGTCTGCGTACCAGGTGCTTCCATTCATTTCTATGGGAGCGTGCTGTTCGGATCGGCTGATCCGAACAGTGTTCGCTTATCTCTAATAAAGATCACTGACCTTTACAGATGTCTGTATACTGTTTTGACTGTGAAAGAAACTATCAAACTCAAAGCTGTTTTTATTTTTATTTTTTTTTTAAACTGTAAATTTTATTCAAATTTTTTTACAAAGTACAAAACATGTAAATGATGAAAGAATGAAAACATATGTCAAAAGGCAGAAATAATGAAATAAGATAAAGTGCCATCATTAAAAGCTACCAAGCAAACATATATGGAAAAAAATATGCAATATACAACAGGTGTCTCTATTGAGTTGTTTAAAGTTGCAGTAAGGTACTCAAGATTTTGGAAGTACTTCATCCTAGACACCAGATCCGAACCAGAAGGAGGAGCTACACACTTCCAGTACTTAGCAATAAGGGTCTTTGCTGCAGTACATGGATAGAGAAAAAGCCTAGATGTCTTCTTGCCCAAGAGTCTGTGGGGTAGCTTCAGGAGATAAGTTAGCAGATCTAAAGGTGATGATATAGTGAAGTAAAGATGGAGTATGATACCAGTGAATCAGGAATTTGCTACTGTGTCTTCTTGAATGTTACACACATGGAAGATTTCATAGAATGGGGCCATTTAATCTGCCTCTGACCAGGGAATATCAACTTCTCGATTGATTCTTCCTACTTAGACATATATCTTTGCATGGGGTGGACTAGACCTTCAGGCAAAGACAGAATCTGATAAATAGAGCAGATCAATCCCCTCGTGGATGTACATGACCTATACAACCTCTCAAACATAGTAGGATGGGATACCGAAAGAGAGCCATAGAGAGAGTGGACAAAATGGGCCATTGCTGGTAATGGTGCCAGTCCGTGCCAGGGAGGCCAAGGGTAGAGGTGAGGTAGTCAAAGGTCTGAGCTTTTGTAGTCGGAGAGATAGCTATACCACCAATAACTCATAGCAAGTTAGGCAGAACAGTATAAGGGAAGGTGACAGTGAAGAGGACGTAATCTGCAAAGAGGAATACCTTAAATTCCCTATTCCGCACCATAAACCCCCTAATATCCAGGGACTGACGTATCATAGTCACCAGCAGTTCAATACATAGCGCAAAAATAAGGAGGGAGAGAGGGCATCCTTGGCGCATTCCATTACGGATGGCTAAGGACAATGAGTGGGGAAGTTTCACTACCACCATGAGAAGAGAGTAGAGAGCCCGGAACACCATGAGAGAAAGGCTCCAGAGAATGCAAAAAGATCCAAGTGTGGCATAAAGGACCACTTAAGATCAACAAACGCCTTCTCGGCATCTAGGCTGAGAAGGAGAGTAGGGGTATAGTAATGACTGGCTACCTCGATCAGGTCCACTGTCCTTCTGGTGTTGTCACTTCCCTAATGTCAGGGAACAAAAAAAAGCTGCCTTTCTTGTCTACCTCTCTAACTGCACACTAATCCCCACTCCATAGACTTTTATAAAGATGAGTCATCTGACTCATGTGACCTGCAGTCTGTCATAAGAGGACTATAGTAGTGCTTTTCACAGTGAAACTCACTTTAGCAGAGGGAGTGCGAGCACAGAAACAGCTGGACTAGGGCAGAAAAAGTCATTTATCTCTAAGAAGGTATATTACAGAGTGTCTTGCAAGCGCCTACACTATGCATTTATGCAAATTTTATTAATACAGCAGTGTCTATTGATGGGTTTTATAACAAGTGGCAAGTTATATATTTGGTGGTGAAAGGCAATTAAGCAATTTCCTTGGTGGTCTATGGTGGTGGAGAGGTACCTGTTGATATGCTTAGTGATCTTGGGTAGTAAAGGCTTAATGACAATTTTCCTTCTTTCCTTAAGGGGGTAAATGCCAACAAAAGGCAGAAAAGGATTTAATGCATGTTCCAGGATAGGTGGAGATCAATAAACCTGACATTTCAGGGTAGGAAATAGGTATAATTTCAAGTTTCCTGGTGGTCTAGGGCACTGATGACGTCACTGACAACATCTCAAGTGGTCTATCATAATAGTCAATGTTTGAATCCTATAGAAGAAAAAAAGGAACTCATGTTAGCATCCTTGGTGGTCTATGGCAGAAAAGGGGTAACTGTGAGCATCCCTAATGGTACCTAAATCCCTAATCTAGAGCAGAGGTGGGGGGTACTATTTCATAACTCATGTCCAGTTCCTTAAGTTTCAGTTGTGTCTCAAGGAGAAGAAGCTAAACAATGATTAATTAGCTTCCTCCTCCTTTCCTTCACTGGTCATAGAGGTAAGTTTAAACCCTTCCCACTTTGCATTGTACTAGTATGTTACGCTGAGCATATAGTTAATGCTCAGTGCCGCAATAGCGTGGCACTTAAATGTAGCCCCCGTTACTCCTCGGATACCAGGGGTGTCCCCTTGTGGGATATGTAAAAAAAAACAAAAAACATACACACACATAGTTTACATTAAAGACTAATAAATAAACAAACAATAAAAACTTAAAATAACTTACCTTTATATGGTAGTTTAAAAAAAATTGTAACGTAAACAAAAATAATTTGGGTTGGGACCCAAATCTGAACCCCATTGAAATCAATGGGGACTCGAATTTGCTGACCCAAAAATGGCTGTAAAATGAAGATAGTAAGCGGTAGAGGGCTGCAAAATGGTGTTAATAACAGAGCAAGAGTCCTGCAAAAAAGGGATATAGAAAGTACTTAAAATAATAGCATAAAATAAAATAAAAAAAATAATTAAAAAAACTAAAAAGAAATTAAATAATAAATTTGAAGGCGGTAGCCAACACTTTAACCATTCACTCACAGCCAAGTCCTGTGAGATTGTTGCATGGTTGATCTTAATGAACGTAATTATGTCCACATTGGCTGTGGATTGGTGGATGCTCTTGTCGGTGATGACACCCCATGCAGTGCTGAACACACAATCTAATAGGACACTTGCCGCAAGTTAAGCCAGCACCTCCAAGGCATAGAGGGAAAGATCTGGCCACGAGTCCAATTTACTAACCCAGAAATTGAATAAGGAGGACCCATTGCTCATTACTAGGAGACATGTCGACAGATACTCATCTACCATGTGAGTCAAAGTCTATGCTAGTAAACAGTATGGTTACACATGCAGTTATTTTCACTGCGCTAGAAAGCAGTATGCTTATACAAACACAGTTATTGATACTGAACTAGGAGATAGTATGCGTACACACAGTTATTGTTACTGCACTAGGAGATGGTAAAGTGTACACACACAGATTACTGTCACTGCCCTGAAAAGGGCAATTCTTATTTGTAGGCTAACTGCCCCTCACAGTATTCGGCTCCTCTCTCTACCTCGCTGCACTGCCCTGAAAGGACAATTAATACATTTAGCTCAGGCCCTGATCATCCCAATCTCCAGCTGCAGCCTCTCCCTAATGAGCCTAACTAGCTGGAATAGTGCTAGGAGCTGTGATCCTGCCTCTTATACAGAGGGGTCACATGTCCTGCCTGGCCAACTGCAGCCATGCCCATGTCTGAGATGTGTGCGGGCTTAAAGCTGGTTGATTGTCTGCTCAGCCATTTCATTACGGTTTTGCTGTGAGGGTGGTGACACAAGCTGTATCAGGGATGATGTAGCTGAATCCAGTTCTCGCCCATTGGTCATGCACTTGTTTGTATGTAAAACACTGAAGAATTTACCTGCATATCATTACTGGTTGTACGATTTTGCTGCTAAAGCACAGCTTGTACTGGTATCCACTTGAAATTCATTGGTATTTCACCTACACAGACGTAAAACCCCAGTGGACATGGATGGATGGGATGTAGCTATAGTCACATCCTAGGTATGTCATGTGTCCCCACCCTTAACACACAGCCAATAATGATACCCAGCTGGAATTAGTCAGTGTTTCACTTATAGAGAAGAGAAAGCAACAGCGGCCTAGGGACTGGATGCAGCTATAGTCGAATCCAGCATATTATGTGGCACCACCATATGTGTTAAATACCTTTAGTTGGCTGCGCCTCCACTGAATATTTTTTCAGGTAGCCGCTCCCACTGCTGAGATATTGGTGCCCTTAGTTCATCTAAGCAATGTGAAGTGTACCTGTGTGCATGTGAACATTTGATTACCATGCATTCAATGCAAGCAAATTGGAAAACTGCACTATGCATCAGCTGCTTTAAAACACTTCTATAGATTTTTTTCTCTTTAATTCCCTTATCGTTTTTATTTATTTGGTTAATGGTATTGAACAGATTTTAGTCTTAAGACCTCATTTAGCAGGGTTTATGCAGTCTATAAGATGTTTAACCCTTTGTTGGTAACCCCAATGAGACTTCAACAAAAATCTAGTGTTTATTGTTGTATTTATGGTTTGTTCTTTTATAGAACACCACATCTAGATTTACACCTTGACTTAAAGCACTGCTGGCTAGGTAATTATTCTGCTGTAAATAGTTAGGAAATATTAGGAATAAACCACAAGGAATAGGGTTAAAACACAGGGTGCAATTTTAAAGTGCCTACCATCCATTCATTTTGGTCCATTTAACCTCTGCTGTGTACATGACATTCATTATAAGGTTGCAACCGTGAACCTGTGTTTTCCTATTGGATTTCCTTCTTGGTTTCTTCTTTATTCCTCCATCACTGGCATTAACATTACACATTCTCAATGTATTGTAGTGTCCTATTACTGCCTAGTTATTCTTTATTATCATTGCTTGTCTGCATACCTGACCATTTAGGTTTACTCTTGTTAACAGGGTCTTTGTGGAGTATAATATTGATGGTTTATCTCTGATTCACTATCAAAACCGATTGCTAGACATCTGACTCCAAGAGACACTGTCCATTTCAATCTGAATGGCAGCTTAGCCATGCAGCCTAAAGACTCTCCTTTCTCATGAAAAGTGTGCTCCCAGGCAGATTCCTGGAGTTCTTCCCTTAGGGGGCGTTCACACTACCGTCTGTGTCCGACAGGTAGTGTCCGCTCCTAGTGTCCGCTCAAAATCTGGCACGGACATTAGGAGCGGACACTAGCTGTGTCCGTGACACCTGTCATTTATTTAAATGGACATCAGGTGCGTTCTTTTGCACTCCATGCCCTTCCTTCAGTGTCCGCAAGTAAAGATGTCTGACTTCTCAAGCAGACAGAAAAACCCGACATGTAGGGTTTTTCTGTCCGTTTGAAAAGTCGATACAGCCAACACAAAAATACCTCAAATAATATAGCATACAAAGTCTCAAACCAAACCAATATATAAACCAAAAAATAGAGACAAACAAAAGATATAATAAAGAATAGAAAAGTATTTTATTAATGCTTGAAAAGTCAGACATCTTTACTTGCGGGCAGTGAAGGAAGGGCACGAAGTGCAAAAGAACGCACCTGATGCCCATTTAAAAAAATGACAGGTGTCATGGACACAGCTAGTGTCCGCTCCTAATGTCCGTGCCAGATTTTGAGCGGACACTAGGAGCGGACACTACCTGTCGGACACAGACGGTAGTGTGAACGCCCCCTTAGAGGTCAGCAGAGAAATTATAAAAGATAACTGTGTCCTTATACAATCGCTCCATGCACTCACCTTTATAGTCAGTGCAGTGAGTGAAGATGAAACTGGACTGTTCAGCCTCCTACTTCAGTCTGTTCAGTTCTTGAAGTCTGGAGAGGTTAGTGTACCAGTTATGAAGAATTAAATTTTCTGGGGGAAAAAATGTGTTGGTTTTTTTTTAAGTCTTAGTGCTATTAATGGGTTGATAAATGCACCCATATACCTTAAGCCATGTTTTGAGTGATTTCTGGGTGTCTTTGAGAACTCCTGGTATTTTCTGCATTTGTTTAAAAGGTTCAGCTTCCTGCTATGTAATGTCCACAGTAACCCCTCTCTCCTCACTCCCCCATTCCTATCTCCCTCCCTCCCATACACCCCCTCCCTGTCTCTCTAGCTATCCCTCCCACTCCTAGCTCTTCCCAACCGACTCAGCCTTTCCCCCAAACCATTATATACTGTACTTACCTTCCCTTCCTTCCTTCCTTCCTTCCTTCCTTCCTTCCTTCCTTCCTTCCTTCCTTCCTTCCTTCCTTCCTGGCTTCTTCTTGCGGGATGCCCCATCCTTCTTTTCTGATTCTGCCGGCACGTGCTCTTGTCCCAGTGCTGCTCTGTGCTCTACAGTAGTAATCCACCTGTACTGCACAGGCATAGGAACTGCACAATAGAGGTGGATTATCATCAGTAGTTCACAGAGCAGCGCTGGGATAAGCGCTTTCAGTCGGAAAAGAAGGAGGAGCCAACCCATAGGAAGAATCCTGAAAGGTAAGTATGATGGAGTAGATGGGAGGAGGGGAGTAGTAGTGATGTTCTATTTCCGAATCACCAAATAACCAGCAAATGTCCCTGGGGCAGTCACATGACTGCCCAAGGGATATGGGTAAATATACATTTTTGATTAATTATGTTATTTAGAAAGTAGAATTACATCATTGACTTTAATGGTGTCTTCCATTTTAAAACTGAAAGTGTTGGAGAGAAAAGTCGTCTGTGCAGGACTTATCTCTACATGAATTCTCAGCTATTCGGTTTATGTGACAGAGTCTCTACAGGAGACTACAGTGCAGCTGTAAACTTACCTTATCTGCTGTAAGTAAAATAATACACACCGACCGTTATGAAAACTTCCACCATTACCCAGAGGTTTCTTCTGTATGCAATCTGTAGCATGATTCCATTCCTCCTAGGTTTGGTAATCTTGTGGTTGATCTACCTTCTCCATCAGAACACTACACATGCCAATGATTTGTTCCCCTGTGCTTGTATTCACCACTTTATGGCGACCCTGATCTGTGAAAGAAAGAAAGGAAAAGAAAACCACATTGCAGAACTTCACAGGATTCACATCATTCTGTATCCTCTTCCTGCCCTAGGCATTTTTTGATTTTGACTCCCTGTCTTCAAAACTCTGAACCTTTGTTATTTCTTCACTAACAAAGACCTATTAGAATGTAATGTTTGAGGGACAAATTGTACTTCATATTGATACCATTTTATATTCTGCACAATGTACTGGGACGCTGGAAAAATATTCAGAATGGGATAGAAATAGAGAAAAACTGAGTTTGTGTAACTTTCTTACGGGCTTTGGCAGAGTTAATCGCAGCAGGAGAAGGTTTCTCCGGCCCGCTGTCAAAATGTAAGTGCTGGGAGGCAGGTGACTGGACAGCAGATGGCTACCTGCAGGGCCGGCTCCAGGTTTGTGTGGGCCCTTGGGCGACAGAGCCTCAGTGAGCCCCTTTTAGAGAAACCCATGAGCACTGCAGCGAAAAAACGACCGAAACAGTTTTTTGGTTTTGCTGAGGCGGACCTACTTGAGTAGCCTGTAATACAGTCCATTCAATACAAGTAGATACAACCTATTCAGACATCAGAAAGTAAAGAGGAATTATAGGCAGGCAAATGCTGGGGCGGGCAAGTGCCGGGGGGCCCCCAGAGGCTCTGAGGGCCCCGGCACTTGCCCCACTATGCCGTGTGCTGACGCCGGCCCTAGCTGCCTGCACCGGCTCAGTACTGAATGTGGTAATTGATGGCTTCACTACTAGATGAGCTGGGGTTCGAGCCACAGCACCTACAGGAGATGCTGCCAAGCCCAGGAGCGCAACCTCTACTCCTGTACAGTAGTGAAGCTAGCCATTGCCGGCTTTACTACAGTACATAGACTGCGCAGAGCACTGGGTAGTGACACATCCATCTTTAGGCTGCCCCCCACGCTGAAGAAACTTTAAGGAAGTCGGAAGGAAAAACCCTGCAGGTAGCATTTTTCCATCCAGCTGATATGGCACCAGAACTGATGTTTCTTGTGCTAGAACTTATCCCATAGAAAACTTTGGGATCCATCCTGGCATGAGTTTTCCTCTGGCTTGTGTGTTCCATGCTGGAGGGAAACTGATAGGGGCACCATGCATATTTTAATGCTCCCTAACAGTTTATAAGACAGTAGGACCATAAGCAGCGCCGCACCTCCCATGAAGCGACCTGAAGCGAGCGCTTCAGGCGGCACTATGTCAGTACCCCAGGGAGGGCGGCATTTTTGATTATCTAAGCCAGTCCAGGACAAGCTGTCCTGGACTGGCTTAGCACCGAGCGGTGGTTTGGGGAGGCCACTGGAGCAGCGCTGCTCCAGCAGCCTCCCCTCACGCTCAGGCAGAGAGCAGGTCTTCTCCGTGCCTGCCCTCTGCCTGCGAACGGCGCTAAGCCCCGCCCCCTTCGCTTCACCACGCCCACTTCGCTCCGCCCCCTCCTCCGGGGGGGGGGGCGGCTTTCTGTAGTTCGCCTCGGGCGGCAAAAGGGGTAGGTTCACCCCTGACCATAAGTACAGTTTTAAGCAGTGGGGAATTGACTCTAACATGCTCAAAGAAGTCTCAAGTGTCCTCCTGACACATATTAACCAATAAGAGTGCAGAGTTATTATTTATGCTAAATATACCAAACCCAATAAATCTTATAGATTTAATCCATAAGAGAAAAAGTAATAATGCGACCAAAATTCTTTCAAAACTTCATAGTGGGCCTTGTCTAATAGCTAGTGGCAGGAAGTCAGATTTCAGCCTGCCCAAACTAATTGCAGCATACAATCAATGTCTGTAACAGTTACTTTTACCATACAGATCAGCAGTGTGACAAGGAGCCGAGAGAGGAAGTTCAGACAGATCATTATTATTCGCCCTGTAATAGGTAATCTCACTAAAGACTTCAAGCTGCTTGCCATCAACTACTTATACAGAAATACATATACTGGGCTTGGCCGCATAGTTTCACACCATTATTAAGGCTTAGCCATATACAGCTCTGTTTATTGCTGCACATAATATGAATATATGATATATTAACATGCACTGAGATGACTATGATTTATCATTGTATATCATTTGTTTAGTCAAAGAACCATCTTAAAGGCACAGTAAGCCTGTATATGTCTGCAGTCCCGAGGAAAGGGCACTGAATATAAAAGATAAGCTGGCTATATACTGTACATGAAATAGCTATCAGTATCAGCCAAGCATTTTCAGCTGATACCTATCCCTTCTAACCCCCTCATATACATGCATGCACAGCATATTATCTCCCTTGAAAACATAAGGTTGAGGCATGTTGTCAAAAATATTTGAGGACATCAATGGAGAAACTAGCGGCAGAAAAAATATACCCAGAGATGACCATAGAGAATTAGTCGTCCAGTCGTGGAAGTGTTTTCAAAACCACTTATAATGCTCTAAAATAACAAAGAAGTAATACTCAATATACCAATCCCCCTTTGCTCTCGTTATGTTGCCTCTTATTCTCCGCCTATTCCTGTATACTAACCTCCAGCTATGATGTCCTAATACAATCATATGACCATTGTAGCTATTCACTACCCAGGGAGAGACTTCAGTGTTGTTGACAGGTCACTACTATAGCCAGTGGATTGCTGTAATAGTCACATGTCCATGCACATTATTGCTGGAGGCATGCAAAGACCTGGTAAAGAGCTAGGAAGCATCGGAACAGGAGAGGTAAGGGGATCAGTAATCTGTATTACTTCTTTTACTATTTTATAATAGTGCTTTTGAAAGCAATATTGAAATGACCTAGACAGGAAGGACCTATTGCTGCTAGTGCCCATGGTGCCTAACAATCTGTGCCTTAAAGCTCCTGGGATATAAATCCAGTACTATGTGTGTAACATAATTAGTAATGCAGAAACATATCAAGTACTTACCTGCAGCAGAGGTAGACAACATTACTGCTATGGGATCTTGAGTTACTAGGGATGTATATTGCCCTTGGAGGGTTGAGTTGTAATAGGGCAAGGTCAAAGCATCCACTTATGTGGCACATGTACGATAGGGTACAGTTTAATAATGGAGCAACCAATTGGCCGTATAAGGAGAGCATTGTTATTTTTCTATAGAACACTTCTCTCCAATGTTTGCCCCTGAATTTATTTTTGTAGATTTACAGTTAACATATTTTGCATGAATTTAAAGATTACAATCTTCAATGGACATTCTGAATGTGCCGCCCACAGTAAGTAAGCGGCAGTTTTCTTGTGGCATGTGGGCATGCGCAGTTGGCTCTGCCCGAGGCCTACAAGTTTGACCACCTGCGCCGGAAGAAGACGCGTGAAGAGAACGTTCCTGAAGAAGATGGAGGCAGCGCTGGAGAGTTCTCTCGCCGCAATGGGGATGCCCCCAGTGCTGTTTGAGCGCTGGGGCCTGCCCCCAGTGCTGTGAGAGAACTCATTTGCATACCAAAAAAACTGGGATTTCTACTGAATGGCGGTGCGTAGAAGACATCTAAAGGTAGGAGAAGAATAGCCTTTCCTAAGGCTATTCCTACATGATAGGCAGAAAAAATTGTGTTTTAATGGTAGGATCCCTTTAAGGAAGTGAGGCCAATTTAGGAATATTGGAGATACAGCTGTTATGCTATGGGAAATAAAAAGAGTCTATCAATCATAGGGGTGATATAAAAGAGCAGTGTTGGGTTTCTAATTGAGGTACAATAGTCAGGAGGTTGGATAGACAATCCGGAGTTTGGTAATGGGGATGTGGTAGAGTTGGGTGCGCCATAACCAGAAGAGTAGACAAACAATCCAAAGTTTTGCAACAGTCATTTACTGTAGCAGAGCTAGGTAGACAGTGACAAATCAGGCCACATATAAATTTAGGGTCACAACTAGGATAAGGGAAAATAACAACGAGCTCCACAGACCAAACCCCTATACCTGACCATGAGTCCAGTACAGAGGTGATTTAAAGAGGGAACTTTGTTACATCATCACAAGTAAAATCTAATCGGTCCTTTCTTAATCAACTTATATGAATAGACCCTAGTGGTAAGTGATTGGTTCCAAAGTCAGCTCAGCTACAAACAGAGTTGTCATCTCCTGAACCTTCATGTCACATTATGTATCAGGATCTGGGCCCATTAGAGGATACTCAGGAACAATAGTGGACCAGTTAGACTTTGCTTATAACTACTGTTTAATATATATTAGTTTAAACTACATCAAAAAATATGTTTTAGCTACAAATTGATAACAGTTCCGTTTTAGCACCAGTTTATTTTCCCTGCAGTCTTGGAGATCAGTAAGGGGCAGACCGGAGGTGTTGATTGCACCGCACTTCATATACATAAGGCACTGCAACTCAAAAACCCGAATCACCTAATAAAAGCATTGTGATGCTGAACCTAATGTAATAAAAGGAATAATTCACACTAATGATGTAAAGAAAGTAAATAGGGCTGGGTCTCAGCAGGAGGAATAAAAAAAGGTAAAAGAAAACCTTCAACTTTCTACTGCAATCCACCACAATATTTGGCTAAAAATGGAAGGGCACAAAGCGGCAAGAAACATTTATAAGAGCTATATCATAATCACATATGTAAAACGAAGCTCCACTTCTAAAAATAACAGGACAGAGCTAATAGATAAAAAAAACAGAGTAAAGAATAATATCTGATCATTGCCCTCCAGAGATGGCTCAACAGTAACCCTTCTCCTGACCCCTAGGGATTGTTTTTCGGTGAAATAGCTAACACAAGAACTAGAATTCTTTATTAAAATATTAGCTCAACCACAGCCATTATTCCCTGCACAAACTACCTTGCAGTTCACATTTGTATATGAACAGAAAGCTCAGCAATATAAACTTATTTTTTCTATATAAACAATACACAATAAATTTCCATTATGATCTACGTTACCAGTTTACTGCTCCAGCATTCATTCATTCTGCTACTCTTTCCCTATTCCCAGCTTGTTAAATCAGAACATTGGACAGATATTTGGCAATGTGACTTGCAAAATCCCTACACAGCAAATTGCGCAATTAATTATATATACCCAAATGAGCGATATAATGTACTTAACATCTAATTTTATAAGAAACTGTCTCTACATAAATGCACGGCATTTTTTACACATGGCTTTATACAGTTTCCGTTACAATAAAGTACATAGGTAGAGCGAGGCGCTTTCCATGTCTTTTTAGAAGATTTTTTTTATTTTATTTTTTTTAAAAGTGTCTTTTTCTAAAAAATGTCCTGAGTGTTATGATCATAGCAAGCTTCTGCTGTTTGCATACAAGCAATAAACGGGCATGTTAGAAGGAGCACAGCTTATTAAAGAGGGATTTATGAATGCCTCTGTGACAGCCCTGAGTATGGACAGAAATCCTGCAGCAGATGTAGGCTATTAATTAGCACCCTGTAAATGCAGTCAGTACGTTTTAATACATGTGATACTACAGAGGATAATGTCTGAAGAGGCACTTTAACTGAGTAAAATTGGACCTTTTTTTAAATATACACTGGCTTGCGGAAATCTCTAAATTTCTACGCCTATCTAATTTACCATTTACAAAGGAGGAAGATTAGGTCAATGATACTGTAGTACTCTCTTACAATTCACAAGTACAATAATTTAAAAGTGTACTTAGTGCTAGGCGTTAAACATTTAAACGCGCGATTTAGAGCATTACAGGGAAATTGCTTAACCATTCTGTTCAGTTTTATATGCAGTTTGTTTCCTGTCAATTGTGGTGATGAACTTTGTAATGGAAAGCTAATGCCCAGTGGTTGTTAATAAGGGCTGTGAGAAAGCCAAGGAACAAACAACTAGCACTTCATCTTACTCTATACAACAGGATTGTCTAGCCCTGTAGAGTACATGAAGGCTGAACGGTAAGTTTCTATGCAAGTTAACTCATTCTGCTAACGTTATACCATAAGAAATGTTGTTTTTTAGAAAATATATAGTAAAGTGATTCATATTATTCATGTAGGGAAGGCTTTATATATGTAGGATATGGTGCCATTCTTTGTACAATGCATTAACTTCTTGACTCTTGGTTGTCCATGTTTATCATGTTCTAGTAAAAATGCACAGGTCTCAAAAACAAAAAGGAAATGTAGAAATGAGAATATGGATGCTGGGACAGGATGATGCCATGGAGCTATTATCTACACTACTGTATTCCTCAAACATGACTTACAGTTACAGACTAATGGCAATAAGAATCATACACTCTAAAAGATCTGTAGAGGGTTTATGGGCTGTTTATGGACTTTGGAATAGAAATTATATTTCTTTGAACATTTACCTTCAGCTAACTTTGAAAACATAACAGTATTCTTATGCAAAGTAACTAGAGATGAGCGAACAGCATTCGATCGAGTAGATGTTTGATCAGATATCAGGCTGTTCGAGATGTTCGATTCAAGTTGAACACCATGTGGCAAAGTCACTAAAAATTTGATTCCCCTCCCATCTTCCCTGGTGCTTTTTTTGCACCAATAACTGCGCAGGGGAGGTGGGACAGGACAACGGAGGCATTGAAAAAAAAATAGGAAAAAGTAATTGGCTGGCTAATTCAGGTGACCTCCAATTTATACAAATAGTGGATTTAATATCCGGTTCATATGAGAATGTGAATTATGTGACTGTGAGACAGGGACAGATGTACAGGCAGGATTAGCTAGGAATTACCTTTATTTAGCTGGGAATGTTACTCAAACAGCTCTTTGGGGCTCTATCTGGATGGGATCCCTGTCAGCTTGCGATATGCACGAGCTGACTTTTTCCCATAGGAATGCATTGACCAGAGTTGATTGGCCGAATGCCATACAGACTACAGCATTCAGCCAATCAACACTGGTTCTGCCAGAGGCTCGTCTGTGAGGAGGCAGAGTCTAAGAACGGACCAGAATGGAGACTGCTGTGGACCGATCTTAGACTCCGCCTCCTCCGGCAGAACCAGCGTTGATTGGCCGAATGCTGTACTCTATATATCATTTGGCCAATCAACGCTGGTCAATGCATTCCTATGCCAAGATGTAACAGTGCTGGCCATGCGCTCAGCTCGACTACTCCGGAGATGCAGCTGAGCTGAGCGCACGGCCAGCACTGCTACACCAGAGATGAAGCAGAGCTGGCCGTGTGCTCAGCTTGGCTACTCTGGAGATACAGCCAAGCTGAGCGCATGGTCAACACTGCTACACCGGAGAACTGTTACTACACCAGAGAACCGCTGAACCCTGCTGCACACTCAGCTCTGCTGCATCAGAGATGGGCTGAACCCTGCTGCACACTCAGCTCTGCTGCATCAGAGATGCGCTGAACCCTGATGCACATTCAGAGCTGAGTGTGCAGCAGGGTTCAGCGTACACTCAGCTCTGCTACATCTCTGATGCAGCAGAGCTGAGTGTTCAGCAGGGTTCAGCGCATCTCTGATGCAGCAGAGCTGAGTGTTCAGCAGGGTTCAGCGCATCTCTGATTCAGCAGAGCTGAGTGTGCAGCAGGGTTCAGTGCATCTCTGATGCAGCAGAGCTGAGTGTGCAGCAGGGTTCAGTGCATCTCTGATGCAGCAGAGCTGAGTGTGCAGCAGGGTTCAGCACATCTCTGATGCAGCAGAGGTGAGTGTGCAGCAGGGTTCAGCGCATCTCCGATGCAGCAGAGCTGAGTGTGCAGCAAGGTTCAGCAGTTCTCCGGTGTAGCAGCGGTTCTCCAGTGTAGCAGTGCTGGCCGTGTGCTCAGCTCAGCTCATCTCCGGAGTAACTGAGCTGAACGCACCGCCAGCACTGCTACATCTCCAGTGTAGCAGTGCTGTAGCAGTGCTGACTGTGCGCTTAGATCGGCTCATCTCCGGAGAAGCCAAGCTGAGTGCACGGCCCTTCTCATTGATGGACAGAAGAAGGAGCCCTCCTTCTGCTGCCACCACTGTAGTGACAGCTTGGAACAGACACCTCTCATTTAGTTTAATATGTATGTCGGTGTTTGAGCATCAAGGCTTGAGCGGTGCACAGGCTTTAACTGTACCTTCACGGGGAGATGAGAAACTGTGTGGCTATGAACTTAATAGGGCTAACAGTGACTACAACTAACAGTGACTAATACTAAGATGTTTTGTTATGAACACATACACTTTTGTCCTGGGTGTAGTATATATACTTTTATTAAATAATATATTAGGGCACAGAAATGTGTTATATGTCAGATATACATCACAGCCTTCGTCTTATTTAATATCTTACAAGGGTGCAAAGTTTAATTTGTTTTTTGAAGAAAGTAAAAACTTACTGACAAGTGTAATGCAATGGTGACATGAATGGGAAGTCTAAAAGTGGCGATCTAAATTCCTACATTGTTGACTCCTTTACATCACTGGCATCATTGCTCATTCACACTGGTAAATACCTATTTTCCCTCATAGATTAGCTGATGGCATTTTGGATCAACCCACTATTTATAATGTGACCAGCAGAATGAATCTGGATATTCTACTTTGCACTTACATAGGAGAAATGGATATCATGAATAGCATACTACCCACCAGGAAATGGTTGGTCTACATTACATTATACGACAGGGAATTAACACTATACATGACGCTAACCAACAGGGAATAGCACACTATTCATTACAGCCACCATCAGGGACTGGGACACTATACACTTGCTTTCAAGAAAACGTCACCATTCATTAAACTTTTCACCAGGCACATATATAATATTGATCATCCATTAGCAAGGAATTGAAGGTGAGAACATAAAAATGAGTTAATACAAATTTTATTAAGTATAATTTAGAAAACATCTGAGATGATAGTAAATCCAGAGTAAGAAACTGAACACAGAACATGAAGGTCCAATAACACACATTACTTTCACCACTGCCCTTAATGTACAAGGTCAAGGAATAAACGTAGAATTAACTTATAACTAAATGCCTCTCGATCATAAGAAGATCTGCAACAATGTGCTGTCATCTCCAATGACTCTTATTCTATCTTACTTTAAGAGCAAGTGTTGATTTCTCGAGGTTTGACCTGTATCTTCCTGTAATCCTTTTAGTGGAAGAGTAATCTGTGACTGGATTCTCTCCAGGTTTATCTGCTAACATTGAATGAGTTAATACATCCTTAACCTTCCGAAGAGATTACATCTATTATTATATTATTGGGCATTGTCATTTTGACACTGGCTTTCAAATGTTGAACAAAAATATTACGATAATGTTTTGTAGAGGTTTCCACTTCTTATAATGAAATAAGTATGTGGGAATTTGACAGAGGAGCAGATAGATAGAAGTCAGCTCCTTATGACCTTGGACCCTGTAACTTAATCCCTTTATCCCAGGCAGTATAAAAAGACTATGCACTATCAGTGTCTGCAAGTTTCCATCAGATGTTAATGCCTTAACTGAACTATAATGAACTCACATAAAACCGAAGGACCTTAAAAAAAAAACGATCTCTGTTGGAGGGTTTTTACATGTGTTTTTGTATGTTTTTAAGGGGATGTATTTTTTTTATTAATTTGTTTTTTGGTATGTCAAATTTTATTACTCCCTTGTTAAGATAATGTAAGATTTTGTGACAACAACACAGTCATTTATATTGATACATTAATTTAAAAAAATTATATATATTTTCAATAGATAAAAATACAGTAATACCTCATCTAAGACTGCATGCTTTTAATTAGTTAAATATCAGATATCATTGCAAATTAATTTATCACAAATAAAGTGTCGGAATTTAAACATGCTATTATTCAATTTATGATATTTGGTTAAACATAACTTATTAGTTTTCATTTTATGTTCCTCCCATATAAAAGCTAAAGGATCTGTTCAAAACAGTCACCCCCATAATAATAAGTAATAATGTAAGAATTTTTAAAAAATATACAATTGAAAACTAAACACAGAACATGTTTTAGTACTTTTTAGTTGATCAAAAAAGAAACATGTCATATATTCCATACAATAGCAACAAAGATTTTTCTTAGGCTACATTTACAATACCATCACACTGGATACAAATGAAAGACTTTCAATGTGTGTGTGTTATGATTGAAGGAACTATCAGTTACTATCTATACAAAGTCATCCATTTATACCCTTTATAGGAGTAAACCTTTTTTTTCTGATCCTATGAAGGATCAGAACAATGAAAAAGGTAATAGTAATATAAATATGGCCTTAAGTCTGCACAGTATTTTACTGTAGAACTAGCACACAATCATGGGATTCTCTGCCTTCCCTATAAATGCATCTGCTTGGCTTGGCTGTCATGCAAAAAAAAAGGGAATTAAGATTTGCATATCATGTGCCAGTCTTAAGTAATTCCTATTCTGATGTTATATTAGCCATATGTATCAAGCAGCTCCAACCTAATAAGAGAAGTAGTCCATCTCTGGAAGTCCTGTGTACCATAGTAAAAACTACTCCCCCCATGGACTAGCATAGTCCCTGAATTCAGCGCACTGTCGGCTTTCCTGTTATGTGCCCCGGCAAGATATATTGGTGCTGTTACCGATACCTCCTCACTGTCAGAAGGTCGTTCCTGACAGTCTAGCTGTGCTGTGAGGATCGCCCCCCTGACAGTACTCATCCATTGCCCTGTACTGTCAGAGGGGGTGTTCCTTACTGCCCCACGATGTCGCTGAGTTGTGAAAAACGCTGCCCCCCCAGTACAAGTCTATGGATAGGTACAGTCAGGGGAGTGTTCCTCACAAGTTAGTGTCATTGCTGGGTGGTAAGAAAAGGCCCCTCTGACAGTACAGGGCTATGGACAAGTGCTGTCAGGAGTAGAGATGAGCGAGTACTGTTCGGATCAGCCGAACAGCCATAGAAATGAATGGATGCACCTGGTACTTCCGCTTTGACGGCGGCCAACCGATTAACCCCCCGCGTGCCGGCTACGTTCATTCATTTCAATGTGAGCGTGCTGTTAAGATCGGCTGATCGGAACAGTACTCGCTCATCTCTAGTCAGGAGTCATGAGGAGCATTCCGGACAGTCCAGCTAGACTGTCAAGAATGCCCTTCGGACAGTGGGCAGAGATCATTGCTGTTATAATGGCACTGATATCTCCATCCGCAGAGCACATAATAGGAAAGCCGACAGTACGCTGAATTTACCGCACTGTCGGCTTTCTAGCGGTATATAAAACCACATGTGCCCGAGGACATGAAAGGTCCTCTTTATGAAGCCCCTACCCCAATATAATTTGCAGCACAAGTTACACACACACACACACTGGTTGACTAAGTTACTACCACTTTTCTACAGAGGAAACTGGCAGGGAGCACCAGATGCCGCTAGAAGGTGCACTGTATATAATAACAATATTGTCTGAATTGCAACAGCAATTCGTATATATTCTTTGCATTGCTCAGAATCTTAGGGTTGTAAGGGAAGCGCTAAGAACTAAACCACAGCACAGCCCAAACATGCATCCCGTCACAAATTTAGATCTAAGGGCAGTTAATACTCAAACCATAAACATAAATCCTTGAATTTGCTAAGTTGTTCATATACAAAGGACCATAGCCTCACTTTTATAAACATCCTTAGATCAGCTGAGCATGCATGTTTAGTTTAGCAAATATGTCTGGTATTTATTGTCTTGCATGAAACAAAGGGTTAGACTAAATAAAATGCATTATGTTCAGTCTTTCACACTCCAGATGCCATTCAGCAAGGGGGCATATGAGAAGGCACCATGCAAGGGATCCAAGAACATTGGGTCACATCTTTGGCCAGCTTGGGACCATAAATTAATTAGTCGTAATTGGTCTTTTAACAACTATGTCAAATCCAGGCACCTATTTTAATGCAAGGGCGCACCTTCAATTTCTACTTCCTGGACCCCTGAGGGTAAAGCTACTTGTACATTATACAAAACACTGAGAAAAATGGATGTAATATAGTTTATTTTAGTCAATTGGCTTCCATGGGACAGCTGTTTTCACAGATTACTCATAGACTTTAGTGTATTTGTGACAAAAATAGGGCATGTGAATAGCCCCATTGAAATTAAAGGTGGAGATTTATGAAGGCTGGCATTTATCTCCTGCACAAAACAGGTCCGTGTGCCTGCACTGAAATCTCTACCAGCTCATAGCTGGCTTAGCTTTAAGGCATCATTTGTGCCAGTTTGATGGCATAAATATTAATAAATATGACAGGGCTTATGCCATCTAAAAAATTGAAAACCCAAGACTATTCACAATGGAAAATTGGCCATAAAAATTATACAAAATCTCCCCAAATGCGTTTTAAGAATAGCCAAGTGATGGCCATTTAAAAGATGCACATGACCAAATGTGCAAGCCAAGACTCTTCCTATGGGGAATCCAATGTTCCGTTCCATTTTGATGAAGCCAATGGATGACACTCGGATCACCCCCCTCGGTCTGCACACTAGTCTCTCTTCCTGACTTTTTCTCTTATTATTTTTAGATTTTTGACTAAAGGGGAGCTCTAAGTAATGCGATGTAAAAAACATTTTCAAAGGAGAAAGTATGTTAAACACATTAACTCAGCTTATCTTCAAGTTTTTTTGTTTTTTTCTAATAAGGAAGAAATATGAATCAAAAGAGAAAATACTATTTCAATTTTTAATTTGAAAATTAATATAATCGGAGTTAAATTATAAAACAAAATAAAGTAATCACGTGCTCTAGTCCATCACAAATACAACAATGTCCTTCAAAAATGAACAAGAGAGGTGACCCATGAATTCATAAGAATCTAGATAGCGATTTCACAATAATAATTAGGAGACGTATTCCTTGTAATAATTAACTTCAAAACATGGATTTGGTGCTGCATTTATGAGTCAGAATGAATCACGTGAAAACACAACTTCAATTGTTGTTTTTTTCCTTACAGTTATTACTGTGGCAATAGCTTCTGACCTGTTCAGTGGCTTGTATATAGTTAAGTGTTCCTTGCTCACACTTACAATCTATAATAAAACACCGCATGCATAAATAATGAAGGTCAGTTTACAAAATTACACTAGCTAGCTATGTCAGAAATAAGGAACATATAGCTGTGAAAGTAATGTTAATATAATGTACATAAAAGTTTAAAAAATAAGTAAAAAAAAATATTTAAACAGATATCCAAAAAGACTGGTTCTGTAAAAAAATTAACCAAGAACTATTGCAAGGCTGTGACTGCCGAGGCCTTCTACTGCTGGTGAAAAACCTATATACTCCTAGCCTACATTCAAACGGCCATTAAAAACATCTATTTTTCACAGCCATTTTGCACCCATTTTCACTTCAATAGAGCTATAGTAATCTGCACTATATAGGGTATGGAGCTATCTGCTTCATGCACTATACAGTACAGGGACTGGACAGTATTCATCAACAACAGAGCCATCCAGGAGCTGGTCCAACCATCAGATATTTATGGTCTATCTAGCTAATGGGGTAGTAATGCTCATGCGAGCACCGTGACCTCTTTACTGTTTACATCATATGATGTCTGTTTCATAGCAGCCGTGCACTACAGCCTTCTCCACAGAATTTAATTGGAAGAAACTGCAATTACATCACACAGCTTCTATGAAACAGATGGACAAAGTGAACAGTGAAGAGATTATGGCACCTTTATAAACACCAAATTCCCTTCAAACAGTTCGTCAGTGAAAGTCCTGGGTGTCAGACCCCCAAAGACCTCTCATTGATAACTTTATCCTGAGGATGGATCATCAATAAAAGTGAGTTGAACAACCCCTTTAAGCTATGAAAATAATTTTTCAGACCATTGTCTGAGTAACATCATTGTACAAGTCAGTTTCTGTGCCACTCTGGCTCTGCATTAACAAACCCAATCTTTAGTTTTCATGGTTCTAGGCTCAGTCAATACACAGCATAAGGCATTCCGGTGGGTTGCTACTGTTGGTCTCAACAAGAGCTTCTGTTTAAACCCAGTCTTGTCTCATTGCCTAAGTATCAGTTTGCAGTCCACAATGCAGTTCCCATTTCATTTATCCTATGTCCTAGTGGACTTTACCTCAAACTGCCTTATTCCTGGTCCCTTTTCCTGATTTCTTTTGCCTTGAACCTTTGATATTATACCAGGTACTTGTGGTGCTACTCCCAGACTTGTGGTTTCTAGAGATGAGCGAGTACTGTTTGGATCAGCCGATCCAAAAAGCACGCTCCATAGAAATGAATGGATGCACCTGGTACTTCCGCTTTGACGGCGGCCGGCCGCTTAACCCCCGTGTGCCGGCTACGTCCATTCATTTCTATGCGAGCGTGCTGTTCGGATCGGCTGATCCGAACAGTACTCGCTCATCTCTAGTGGTTTCTGCTCATTAAACTACCACCTAGACCAGGGGTCCTCAAACTACGGCCCATGGGCCACATGCGGCCCACCGAGGACATTTTTCCGGCCCGCCGGCAGGGGTGTACCTATAATAAAGCTCCTAGGGCCGAATGAACCTATGGTATGCGTGCCAGAGAGGGCACGCAGAGCCCATTCTGGTACAGGATTCCCCGTTAGTGAGTGATCCCTTCTTTCAGCTATATGTGCAAATGCACATACATACAAATGCACATACAGCTGAAAGCTGTCAGTGTAGGCTGCGGTCCGGACGACTGCGGCCTACACTGAATGCAGAGCGTGACCTCCGCCCCGGCACAGGCACTGATGACGTAAGTCATCAGCACCTGCAGTTTGAAGAAAGAGGATGCCGGGTGACTCTTCATGGGACTTCAGGTAAGTATAATTGTGTGTGTATAGTGTGTGTGTGTGAAGGGTGGCTACTGTGGAGCATTGAATATTGTGTGAGGAGGGGGCTACTGTGGAGCATTTAATATTGTGTGGGGAGGGAGGCTACTATGGAGCATTTAATACTGTGTGGGGAGGAATTTGTTCATAGTTTTTTTAAAACTAGATTTCGGCTATTCAATGGTCTGAGGAACAGTGAACTGGCCCCCTATTTAAAAAGTTTGAGGACCCCTGACCTAGACCCTTGGATACTATGCCTGATACTTATGCTACTTCTGCTCCTGACCCCTGTCTCATCCCTTGATCAATTGCACCCTAACAATTCTCTTGTTCATGACTTTTAGGTTTTTCTGGACACACCCAATCCCCGATTCTGTATGAGGCCTTTTACTGATTGCTGTTTCAGGTATATTTACATTCCATTCAAAGCTTGTTCTTGTTTGTTGTTCCTATTATTTCTGGTCTAAATCTCCTACATATAAATGAATTAGTCTCAATGGCAACAAACTACACGCAAACCCTTTTTAGTCTCACTCTACAGATATAGTGTCTTTTTCTGTCCACTAAGTATTGGTAAATTACAAAATGTACATAAGCAAATGAAATGTACTAAATCATTTTAAAGGCCTGTATTTCAAGACAACTGCCATATAACTTGTGTAGGACAGGGATATGTATTAGGCTCTACCAGTCACTGTTCCACATATTTAAAAAAAAATATGAATTGAGAAAGGAGAGTCTCATTTCACGGTGAGCTCTAAGAAGACTAAGTTGGTGCAAGAGACCACTACCCCCAAATACCTTATATATTTACTGAAGCTTAATATAATATACACAGTCTTTAAAGAGCTTATCCAGTTTCTCAAAAACTTTGGACATTGATAATGATGAGGATTATCATCATAAAAGTCCGACACCGCATCGTGGCATGTGTAGGTGACCAGTACAGATTGCATTTAGTGTGTACTGATAGTCTTCATAGAATGTAAGCTCTTGTGAGCAGGGTCCTCACTCCTACTGTCTGATATGTTTATTTCTTTGGCAAATTGTAATGTCTCATGTTGTCTGTTAAGTGTCCTCTGATTTGTAAAGTGCTATGGAATATTTTGGCGCTATATAAATAAAGTTTATTAATAATAATAATAATAATAATAATAATAATAATAATATTATTATTATAGTCTTCCTGCCCCCTTTCAGATATCATTAAAAAGAGGTTGTCCAAGATAAACTAAGAATTAACCCCTAAACTAAACCCCCTCCTCCCGCCCAACTACTAATTTAGGGGACGTTCACACTACCGTCTGTGTCCGACAGGTAGTGTCCGCTCCTAGTGTCCACTCAAAATCTGGCACGGACATTAGGAGCGGACACTAGCTGTGTCCGTGACACCTGTCATTTATTTAAATGGCGATCGGGTGCGTTCTTTTGCACTCCGTGCCCTTCCTTCACTGTCCGCATGTAAAGATGTCCGACTTTTCAAGCTGACAGAAAAACCCTACATGTCGGGTTTTGCTTTACATGCGGACAGTGAAAGAAGGGCACGGAGTGCAAAAGAACGCACCCGATCACCATTTAAATAAATGACAGGTGTCATGGACACAGCTAGTGTCCGCTCCTAATGTCCATGCCAGATTTTGAGCGGACACTAGGAGCGGACACTACCTGTTGGACACAGACAGTAATGTGAACGCCCCCTTATGTCAATTTAAAAAAAATCTAGAATTACCCATGTCCCTGGAGCGGTCACCTTTAACACTTTCTGATAATCCGGTGACATTCTGTTTCACTGCTTCCAAAACGGAACGTCACCATTACTTCCCACATCCACATCAATATTTACCAGCCTTCCTGTGTCCGGGAACGGCTCCTCCCCTCTTCCTCTCTGCTAGTAGTGGTTGGGATAGCTTAACTAGTCAGAAGGGGAAGGGGCTAGTAGTGGGCGGGATAGGAAGACAGTGAGAGGGGGTGATCGGCTAGTAGTGGGTGGGATAGCTTAGCTAGTGAGACAGGGGGAGGGGCTAGTAGTGGGCCAGATAGCTTAGGTAGGGAGATGGGAGGTATAATGTAGTGAAAGAGGAGGGGGCTGAATGAGAGGGAACTAGTGTGGAAGGTACACAGGAAGCTCCACAGCAGGGAGTTACACCATGTAAACAAATGCAGCAGATTCCAGGAGCTCCCACAGACACCCAAAAATCACTCCAAACACTACTAAAGGTATATGGGTATATCTTTTGCCCGGAAAACCCTTTTGAGCACCAATGTGCCACCACTCTCTTGCTGCACAATGACTTAGGAGGGGATATGTGGCCAGCCAGGGTCTACAAGGGGTGGTTTTCATTTTATAACCACCCCTTACATATGCCCAAAGCACTATAAAGAAAAGAAAAAACAGCACTTGCCTTTTCAAACCTCCTATTGATGCAGCACAGCTGCAGCAAACATATGATCAGTGTAGCCAATCAGTGGCCTCAGCGGTCACATGATCTTTACTACTGGCCTCATAGCTCTCATCATCACCAATGCCAGTAGAAGGGGTGTAGCTATAGGGGGTGCAGAGGAAGCAATCGCTACCAAGCCCTACAGCATTGGGTCCCCAAAGTCTTCTCTACAACATAGAGACAGCAGTGTTATAGATAACACATAGCATGTGGGCACCCCATTGCAAATTTTACACTGGGTCCAAAAGCTTCAAGTTATACCTCTGGCCAGTAGCATAACACATGACTTTTGCATTCACTAAATGCAGAGGTCACGACCTGATCACTTGTAAATGTAGACTGGGGGAAGGAGCCACTGAAGCATTTGAGCTAGATCAGCAGGAGATTGAAGGGATGAAAGGTGGTATTATTTACATTGCTGCTTTTTTTTTTTTTTTTTTTTTTTTTTTTTACTTATTTATTGTTGAGAAACTGCACAACCCCTTTAAACTACACTTAAAACCTAAAACATTTTTCAAACATTTTTTTTTAGGTGTAACTACAGCTAATCACAATATTCTCATTTAACTGACAGTGAAATATTGCTTTAGCTGTCCCTGTGGCTGTCAACATAAAGTGAATACTGTTGTCTACTTTTCATTCTCTAATATAATAGCAGTGTTGCAGGTTAAAAAAAAAAAAAAAAAAACTTCTGACCTCTCAGGGAAAGACAACAGGCAGTGACTACAGTTCTCATTTGACCAGAACCAGTATTAATATAAATGGAATATTGGAGTTGCATGAACTATTGAATTGTCTAGTTGTAAAGGGGTTTTCCAGCACTAATCATATTTTTATACTTAAGACCTCTCCCCAGGAAAGGTCCTCAGTATGTGATCTGTGAGGGTCCAACACCTGAATCTAGCACAGATCTACTGTTCTAGCAGTGTCTTCCACCAAAATCTGTTGCAGTGGATGAGGAGTGGATGCAGTCTGCTTCTATTCAAGTAATATTACTACTTCTACTATTAGATACTGTATATAGGGAAAACACATACGTTTCCATAGATAAAATTAACATGTTGCATTTTTGAAAAGTGCACGTTTTTGAAAAAGCTTTAAGGTCTGAGCCCAACATTATGAAAATGCTGCAGCAAAAACTGCAGTATTTTACTTGTAAAGTGGATGGGATTCTGGCTAATCCCATCCACACACTGCAGAAAAAAAATCTGCGGAAATTTTAAAAACATTGCGTTTCTGTAAATTGCAGCATGCCAATTATACTTATGGAAACGCTGACGTTTTCTGTATAGGTATAATAGGGACTGCAGCTCGTTATGTGGGGCCTTTGCCTAACACAGCTCTTTTTTTCCACAATGTGTGGGTGAGATTAACCAAAATCTCATTCAGTTCTCTGCTGGAACTGTTAAACACGGTTGTTTTTTTTTCTTCTGCATTCCTCAACAGCCAAAAAAATGTGTATTTTCACATTGTGGGTCTTACCCTAAAGTAAATTTTTTAATTATGATATCACTTAAAAAAATCTCACTAAATATAGTATTTTTATTGCTCTCATCAGATTATTTTTTGCTTAATGAAATAATTAGGAGTATCAGGAGAAAGAATATTTACTTATACTGACTTACATTACACTTGATGATTACTAGAGATGAGCGAGTAGTACTGTATTTGATCGAGTAGGTATTCGATCGAATACTACGGTATTCGAAATACTCGTACTTGGTCGAATACCGCGCGGTAAATGCAGTAAAAATTCAATTCACCTCCCACCTTCCTTGGTGCTTTTTTTTACACCAATAACTAAGCAGGGGAGGTGGGACAAGAACTAGGACAACTTAGGCGTTAAAAAAAAAAAACGTATAGAGTAGAGATATGCGAGTAATGAAATATTCGAAAATTCGAAATGCAATTCGAGTAGACTTCAATATTTGACTATTCGATCGAATACCTACTCGATTGAATACTACTCGCTCATCTCTAATTATTACATTTTATTCACTATGAAAGAGTGACTTCTACTATAAATGTAGTAAATACTATATGAATTTTCTTATTGACGGTGGTTAGCGCTGTAGTCTTGCAGCACTGGAGTCCTGGGTTCAAATCCTGACAAGGACAAAACATCTGCAAGGAGTTTGTATGTTCTCCCTGTGTTTGCGTGGATTTCCTCCCATACTCCAAAAGACATACTGCTAAATTTTCTTATTGACTAATTTAGCAAAAAAGAACCTATATGCTGGACGTACACATTAGTTAAATGCTTGGTGGTATAAGTTGTGTGAAGTCCTCACCACTACCCCCTAATGGCAACATATCGGCTCCCTATCTAATGTACATAGCAGACCTTCATGCCTAATCTTTGATGGCCAAGAATTTACACAATTTTTTAAAAATACATTTGCTTTTACCACTGCCAGCACCCTACCTTTAAACATACGTACCACAAAACAGCAACAAGCAAATACACTTGCTGTTTTTTGGCCAAGTCATGTAATAAGATGAGATGATGTTATGGGTCACTGTACTATCCTAGGAACTGAATACCAAAAGGTTATGAATAGAAATCAGTGATGCAGAGACTTGTGCTCTCCTGATTTCCCTACCATAGTATGTTAGACATCCCATCTCTTAATTATATTTCCTGTGCCTGTGTGCAGAGAAATGTGAGCTGTTTTATGTGTTTTCCCACTCAGCTGTTCCTTGTGTGAACATGTGGCGCTGCCAGTGAGCTTGTACTGGTCAGCTACACTCATTTTATTTGGAGCAGATTTGATTTCATTAGGCTTGTGCTGCTCTGTATGGTTTTATTGCTAAAGACTAGTTCCCTTTTAGAGGAAATACATTTTCATAACCAGAAAGAATGTCCACCGCTGGAATAAAAATACAGAGAGCTTGAAGTATATTTTTAGCTTTGTGCTGATGACGGGTCACTTAAATAAGTAGTAAAGGAATAACTGCATGAGGGTGCCTTATACTGGGGGGCAGGAGATCATATACTGGGGCAGGAGATGATATACTGGGGCTGGAGATCTTAATGGTTTTCTTGTTAAACATGTAAATCCCATTCATGCCACAGCCCTAAACATTTAATCTCAGCACCATTTACACCCTTCTCCACAACGTAAACCATGAATTTCATACCATTTCTTGCCACTTCCTCCCTTAAGAGTTCTTATACACCAGTGGTTTTCACTACCTGTGAGGTTTACTGATCCACAGACCAATGAAGCTAAATTCATTACAAATGACATACAGACAAATTTTTATATAACCTGTTGTGTTCTGCTTAGCCCTTCATTGCCTTACATGTTCATGTCATGATCACCTTCTACAGATTGTGACTTTGAAGTCGTCCTTCTCCCTATTTCTGACTATACATTCACATTAAGAACAGTGCTAATGAAATACAGTGTCTTGCACAAGTATTCATACCCCTTGAACTTTTTCACATTTTGTCACCTTACAACCACAAACTTAAATGTATTTTATTGAGACTTTAAGTCAGGGATCCTCAAACTTTTAAAACAGTGGGCCGGAGGCAGAGCAGGTCGCATTGACATCGGGAGCGGTGCCCTCCAATAGGTAAAGTGAAGTGTGCTCCATGGCCTGGCCCAAGCTCCCCAGGAGCTTCATTATAAATGCAAGCCTGCCGGTGTTGTCGGCGGGGCCAGACAGAAGTGCTTGGCGGGCCGCATGTGGCCCTCGGGCCGCAGTTTGAGGACCCCTGCTTTAAGTGATAGACCAACACAAAGTAGCAAATAATTGTGAAGTGGAATGAAAATGATACATGGATTTCCAAATTTTAATGAAATAAAAATCTGAAAAGTGGGACATGCAAAAGTATTCAGCCCCTTATATCAATACTTTGTAGAGCCACCTTTTGCTGCAATTTAAGCTGCAAGTCTTTTGGGGTATGTTCCTACCAGCTTTGCGTATCTAGAGGCTGAAGTGTTTGCCCCTTCTTTTTTACAAAATAGCTCAAGCTCATCCAGATTGGATGGAGAGCGTCTGTGAACAGCAATTTTGATGTTTTGACACAGATGTTCAATGGAATTTAGGACTGGACTTTGACTGGGCCATTCTAACACATGAATATTCTTTGATGTAAACTATTCCACTGTAGCTCTGGCTGTATGTTTAGGGTTATTGTCTTGCTGAAACGTGAATCTCCTTTCCGGTCTAAAATCTTTTGCAGCCTCCAATAGGATTTCTTCCAGGATTGCCCTGTATTTTGTTCCATCCATCTTCCCATCAACTCTGACCAGCTTGCCTGACCCTGCTGAAGAAAAGCCTCCTCACAGCATGATGCTGCCACCACCATGTTTCACAGTGGGGATGGTGTGCTCAGGGTGATGAGCAGTGGTACTTTTCCGCCACACATAACGCTTTGCATTTAGGCCAAAAAGTTCAACTTTAGTCTCATTTAACCAGAGCATCCTCTTCCACATGTTTGCTGTGTCCCCTACATGGCTTGTAGCAAACTGCAAATGGCACTTCTTATATCTTTCTTTCAACAATGGTTGCCAATCTTCCATAAAGGCCAGATTTGTGGAGGAAACAACTTATAGTTGTCATGTTGACAAATTCTCCTACCTGAGTTGTGGATTTCTGAAGATCCTCCAGATGGACCATGGGCCTCTTGGCTACTTCTCTGACCAATGATCTCCTTGCTTGATGTATTAGTTTAGGTGGACAGCCATGTCTTGGCAGGTTTGCAGTTGCAGAATAATTTTTCTATTTTTGGATGATGGATTGAACAGTAGGATGCTCAAATCTTATGATATGTTTTTATAACCTAAGCCTGCTTTAAAGTTCCTCGGTCTTCATGATGCTGTTTTTTCACTAGTGTTCTCTAACAAACCACCGAGGCCTTCACAGAACAGGTGTCTTTATACTGAGACTAAATTACACTCACTTCACGTTTGTGGTTGTAAAGGTGACAAAATGTGAAATAGTTCAAGGCATAGGAATAGTTTTGCAAGCCACTGTATATATTCATTTTTGTTCAGTCACTAAATCTGGACATAGAAAAAAAATGGCTGGCAGAGGCTTGTCTTACTTGTGGAAAAAAAAGACAAACCAAAAGACATGTATTAGGCATTGTGTGACACTTTCATGGTGCATTTTTAGCTGAAATAATTACGTATACTGTGTGAGCTTGATTTATTTAGTAGAAATATTTGTGCCAAAAAGAATTAGGCTAGGGCTAGTCAACGTGTCAAAATAGTCAAATGACTGTTTCTGTGGCCGAACAGGAGCTCGCGTTAGAGGCCAGGAAAATGGCCAACGGACATGTAATGTCAGTGCTTTTGGATAAAAATTCAGCCGGTGACATGGCAAAGAGTTGGCCACCAGAAGACAGAGCTGTCGCTGGAGAGTTTTCAGACCACACATAGGACACCCCCTGTGCTATTTGAGCAAAGGGAAACGCCCCCGTGCTGTCAAAAAAATAATTTACATATGGAAGAAATAAGAAATTTCTCATTAACAGTGGCGTGGATCAGAAAAAGAAAGGTAAGAGAAGAATAGCCTTTCTTAAGGCTATTCCTATGTATTCCTATGTATTCTTAGCTAAAAAAGGGATTCTAATGATAGAATCCCTTTAAGGCTAGGGCCCCATTTGGCAAAAACCGTTGTGTTTTACAGTCCCTTCGTTTTTGGAAATCACTGACGGTTTCCGTTTTGGTATAATTGAAGCAGAAAATCCACAGAGGATAAGTCTGCGGACTTTCTGTGAAAAGCGCTCTGTGAAAAATTGTGATGTTTTTCCGCCACAGATTTTCCCGCAGTCCTTTTTCACTGCGGCCCACTATATGGGGCCTTAGCCTAAATGTGACTTTTTTTAAACAAGTAGTATCTGCATGCCTCCACCAGGTTGACTTTAAATGTAAACCACAGATCTAAACCAAAAGCACCTTCTCTAAATTAAAATGTGACACATTCAACAATAGGGTGTGACATTAGAGAAAAATAAACTGCAAAAACAGAAAAGAAAATGTCACCCTACACAACTGACAGATATGGGCTATTGTGTCGGTACATTTTCGAAGTTTGATATAAAGGACATGAAGGATTTTAGCCTAAAAAACCCCAAAAACTTGCAATGTGTATTAGCTTTGCCTTACTGCAAATTATTTATACTACCAAACGTGGGTCAGAATTACATTGAGCTATCACAATCAGTATACTTGCCTAAAAAGTACCTTACAAAATGTATTTTGATCATAGCCGACTATTAGGGCCCCACCGATGTGAACAACTGTTTTTTTAGGCAAGGGTGGCTACACTACGACTTTTTGTAGTACTAACATCTGATTTTAACTATTAAGCTACCACCCACATTAATGCATTGAGTTGTATGCAATCTGGTGGACTGCACCTGTCACTCAATAGTTAAAATCAATCAGTAGCGCTACAAAAAGTCACAGTGTAGCCGAGGCCTAATAGTTACGATTATATAGCCACCTTTGGTTGCTGGAATTGGAATCATTTCCTGAGATGCTAGTCTCAAGTGACCATTCAAAGCCAATTGACTAAAAGCTTGCTGTTTCATGATGTCTGGGGAGGTTTCGAGGGAGAGAAGAAAGTAAACGCCTACAAGAACACGGCAACCAAGGGCTATTTAAACTTTAATTAACACTCATGAATATTCATAAATGTCCAGTAAATGGCTACTGTCAGGCAGGCATATAGCAGTTAAAGAGGGTGAATGCAGGATCTGTCAGATGGTTAATATGTGGCTGTATATAGGTGACAAGAAGACTTAAATATTACACACACAAGACATCACATCCCCCTGTCAAGGCAAGATCCTACAGCATTTTAGTACATAACATGACAAAGGGTCTTCAACTTTTTATTCTTGATGGACTGATCTAATCCTCTAACAATATCTACCAGAAATGTCAATGAACAGTCCTATGGGTATAGGACAGGGTGAGCACAAAACTGCCACAGGGCCTCAAACCACTAGACAAAGGCTTGGATCAATTTGAATGCACATACATTATTTAAAGCTTTGCAGGTCCCATCTTGTAATTCTTTATAACCCTTCAGCTTCTGGACAGGCCAGGACTCTGATCTGCATTATGCTGTATAGTGATCTAATGTGTTTATCAATACCATCAGAAATCATTTCATTCACCCCTTCCATTGACCATATATTGCAGGTAAACTAGACCCAAGTGATGCAAGTATAGCAGGCCCTTTAATAAATGCATGATCTGAACATCAGAGGGAAAATTGGGTATATCCTTAAAATGTAGGAGAAAGAAATAAAATGTAAGGCTTGAACTCTATGGGCTTACACATCTTCAGGCCCATATATGTGGAAGGATCCTTTGCCTGGCTTGATAAGTCGTTGATAATCTTTTTTTTTTCATATAATTACAATTATAATAGTTCTGCTTATGGATGATTCAAGAATTTTCCAAGACCAAAATTGACTTAGAATTATGACAAGATAAGGCCCCATCCATTAAAATCTTCTGCTTATGTATATATAACACATTTGCTAACAGATAAGCATTTTGTGTGATGTTTGCTCCTGCTCAATGTAAGCGGGCCTTTAGCTAGAGAAGGAGTGGGCCATTAGGAATATAGATTAAGGATTAGGACCCGAAGTAAATTTGTATATGTCATATTAGGTCCTCTGCAGTACGTTCACCAAATCATATAGATCTGTTCTCCCAACAGGAGGAGCAGCATTAAATGTGTGCTTTAAATTATAGCAGCAAAAACTATATAAACTATATAAGACAAAAGTACATTCTCATACAAACATCTGAAGTAGTAGTCTTCTGTCTTATTTATATCGCCCTCACAAAGTCTGATGGGATTGGCTACATGCAGTATTATTAGATATAGCTAATCCCAATACTATGTGGATTAGTCCTGTATAATCTATACAAGCGCAGGTCTCTGCAGCAGCTCCACAGCAGCATACAGTGTGAACATACACGTACTGTACTGTAGCAGGCAGTGATCACAGGCACTCAGCTGGCAAATCCATTGTAAAGCAGACACTTCATGTGACATTGATCTCACAGCTAAAAGCTGCCTTTTATTTGCTGTGTAAAAACATCCCTAGGTTTTAGCACAATATTCCACAGCAGATGGTTTCTTGGGGGGCAATTAAAGCCTATATGGATGGTGGAGGACACTGTACATAAGGATAATAATCTACATACCAGGGTATTAAGATTTCAGACACTTCCCCCTACATAATGGACCTATGACAGGCAGCAGCGCTCTGTGACCATACTCGTATAACTACTGCCTTTACAGTTACGTTACATTTCCCCGTTACATAAGTAGCAGGTGAAATGCATATTCTGCAGTATTAACCCCCTGACTGACACACGCAGGGCCTATATTGCCAAAACCTCTTCTATATCTACTAGTAGGAAAGGGTTAACGCGTGCAGAAATCTGTCGAATTTAATCAGCCATTAAATAAAATCAACATACCGTTTGCATGGAGGGGAAACCTTTCCAGTTCTGATTGCTCCAAAGGGGATTGTGCTGGTCCCTCACTCACTCACACCTTCCCAGTCCTCATCCTCCCAGAGTACACATGCTTGTAATTACTGGTGATTGTGCTAATGCTACCCTCAGCAGAATCATGCTGGCACACTCAAGGGTGAGGCAGGAAATCCACTCCATTTAACCCAAATACACTTGTCTTAAAGTCCCACTTGGCACACTCAGCTCTCAGACAAATACAGCTGAGTGTTAACAGAGCTAGGTATTCTCATGACAGCAAATCTTCCCCAGACTTACAATACAAAGAAAGCATCTGGCGAATGTAAACCTGTTACTATTGATCAAAAACCTATATTACCTTTATTGCTTTACTGCCCGGAATCAAGGACGCACATTGATTATTGTACTACCTATTATTAACCCTGCATTTTAATATCTCATGTCACATAAATATAAACATATATATCATTTATTATATATCACTATATATAAGTATCCTCCCATAAAGTGTCCTCTTTTTCCCAAATGTTCCCATTCTGGAGAAATGACAGCCCCCCCTCCTTTCTTTTCATCAACAGGAAATAAAGATTAGTTGGCCAGATTAGAGGATTCATCCTGTGTGCTGTGCTGATCTTTATTCCAGAGCCTTTGTGATGATATTGATGATGATGATGGCCAAGTGGACAGTTTGATTTTTGTGTTTGGAGCTAGTTATAAAGAATCAATATTATATCAAGGGGTAAGTTTGGTGATAAAAGACTTTAACCAGTGCAGCTATTCATCATAAGTCTGTAGCAAGCAGATAGGTCAAAAGAAATTATATTGCACTAAAGAGTGTGTCTTCTTATCTCTGCTATAGCAGGGGAATAAGGGACAAGGCGATCGATACAGTGGCTGCTGTATACTTCTGGCAATTATCAATAGCTGATTCCCTCTCTGCAGAGCTGCATCTATTAATACAAGCTAATAATAATCTGCCTAACACAAGGACCACTTGTCTGCAGCCCGGACAGCTATGCAGAGACAATGGCTGCCTAGCCCCCTCTATCTAGCTGTATGCCCAAGTCAAGCAGGGGCAACGTAAAATATAAACAAGCTATCAAACACAGAGGTCTTCTCAACTGTCTTAATCATCAAATAATAATAATCTAAGAAATATAACGTAACTCAAAATCATGAACGCAACTGGACTAATATATATATATATATATATATATATATATATATATATATATATATATATACACACATATTGGTCTATGTATCTATTTATAGATAGCTCTAAATTTTCTGATATCCAGATATACATATATTATAGATATTTGCATATGGTGAGGAAGCGACACCCTTGCCTTGTGTGCAGCATCTCCCCCTATTGTAGGGAATGAGTTAATCCCTCTCAGTTGACATCACACCTCCAAGTACTATCTAAACAATTCTTGTAACCTCTGACTTCATTAGCTGGATCCCTCTATGCTTCCCTTAACTTCTAGGACACTTTGGGACAATATATCAGCAGTCCTTACCCAGTGATTTAGTAACATTATCTTCAAACCTGCTTAGAAGGAGGAGCATTTCCTACATTTACTGTGGGATTCACAGACACGAAAGAGTCAAGTGGCAAAGAACCCTAATCCCCCAAAAAAGAAAATGATATACATGTTTTTATATATACTATTGATTGTAAATTATATATAAGAGAGCAAAATGTAAAATTTTTATTTCACAGTTTTAATCCTACTAACATTTTATTTTACAAGCACTGACAAATGTGAAATTGCACTGGCAATACTGGACACGCTGTAGATAAGCCAAATAAACATAGAACTCAGTAGTTGTCCTTCCTTGGCGCACTTTTGCATAACAGGAACACCCTACAAAACCTCTAGTTTTGGAGAATTTCTTCTGCTCACTGTTGTTTTATAGATGGTCTGGCCCACCCACAATATTGCCCTTGTCGATATACGCTTGCTCATTTTTCTTGCTTTCAGTACATGAACTTTAAAAACTGAAAACTGATTGCGCATTTGCAGCCTAATACTGTATATGCCATCTTTTGAAAGGTATTGATATAACCAATGTTGCTCACTTTACCTCTTTGAATGTTATAGTAGATTGGTGTGCGTGCGAGCGTATATATGTACTTTTGCCATATATGTTTTTTATATACGTATCTAAGCATTGTACTAAAGTGTGTATTTAATATTTTACTATCAGATTCGTAGTTATATAGACACTAGATGCTAGAATGCTTGCAATAAACAGTGTACATATTCTTTATCATAGTACGAGTTATTTGGAGATCAATAGAAGACAACACATTATTTTTAACAATATGTGTAATAAGAAGCTATTATGTTACAGCAGGCAGAGGGTTAACAGTGTGATGGACAAATCATAGGGGGAACGTTTTATAATTGACTTACATGCCAGAAATCAATTTAAGAATGTCATGATTTACTGTATACTCAGTACACATCAGACTACCTGCATGTACAATACAGCACGCAATGATGATAATAATTATTGCAATAATTGGAATAAATATTATCAGTACTATTTAGAATATGATTATGACTGTGATTATAATCCCTTAATTATTTTTTTTATAAATTGTGGGTATTTCAATAGAAAATAAATGATATACATTTATGCACATGCACACCCACGCACACACACATATATACATATATATATATATTTATTTCACACTTCCCTATTTGCTCAGTGTCCATGATATGCTGATGAGCTGATCAGATCACAGGAAAGTTTTAGTTGCCAATGTGTTTCTGGGGCACAGCATGTGGCATCGTTTGTAGACAATAATGGAACATCTTTGTAATTGACATGTGACCTGCTATTGGGGCAGCCTGTGGTAGAGCAGGGCTCTGATGGAAGAGGCATTTATCCTGACAGTGGCAGCTGCTGTTATAATAATATTACTATGGTAATACGGCTGGGATGCAGTGTAAAAAGTTAGCAGCAGCTGGCACAGTTGTGTTTGCAGCGAGCGCAGCACAGACTAGGTGCACAATACAGTGTTCACACCAGGGCTGATTTTACATGTTCTACCGCAATGGCACGAAATGCAGCGAATCCGTAATTACACATTCATCTCCTGTAAGAAATACAGTAGTAATTTACACATAATATTATCCAACAGCAGACTAAATAATAACGTGTCGTCTCCTCCATAACAAAACAACGGGAGATAATGGACGAATTAAGGGTAATTACAGGGGGTGGGGGTAACTTTAGCTTACTGATATCTCTAGGTAGTCACAACTCTCAGATGATATTTGTGGGAGTAAGATACTGTGAGGATATGTACATATATATATATATGTATATACATACTGTATATATATGTATACGTGTATGTGGGTGTGTGTTTGTATGTGTATAGATAGTTGGGTGTGTGTGTGTGTAGATAGTTGTGTGTGTGTGTATATATATATATATATATATATATATATAGATATATATATATAGATATATATAGATATATAGATATATATATATATGATACATATATTTTTTTTATTTTCAATTGGAAGATGTATGATTTATTTAAACACCTGTACTGTGTGCGCAATAAAAATAAGTCTAATAATTCAAAAATAATGCTAATATAATTACAATTATTATAATTATTATGGTCATTCTGTGCTGTGTACTCTGTGCCTTCATGTAGTCTGAAGACAGGCGATTTGCTGACATTAAATATAAAGAGATGTGTTCAACTTTGAGTGTGCTGAGTATACATTAAATCGTGACATTCTTAAATTGATTCCTGGCATGTAAGTCAATTAAAAAAGTGCCCCTTATGATTTGTCCATCACACTGTTAACCCTCTGCCGGCTGTACCATAATAGCTGCTTATTACATAAATTGGTAAAAACTGGGCGTTTTCTTCAATAATCAAGTTAAAATAAAGTAGAATATATATATATATATATATATATATATATATATATATATATATGTGTGTGTGTGAGTGTGTATATATGTAAATTGTATTCAGTCTACGATCAGTGGTGTTCTGTGTAACTAATAACAAGATGGTGTAGTATCAAATATACCCTGTAGTAGTATGGTCAGATATGTATTTTAGAAGAAATATATTGTCGGCGTATGTGGCAACTCCTTAACTAACAATTCCTTTTATAAATACATGGCAAATGTATATTCATATAACAACCCCACTAACTGAATATTGACATGAATTGATGTAGTATTTATCATAAAGCACAGTTAAAAACTACTCAGCAACTAACCGATACATTGGACAACTCCTTAACTAACAATTCCATATATATGCACATAGCAATCCAAACCATTCTAAAATGAATGCTGTATATGGAAAAACTGATGTATTATTTATAGTAAGGTAAGGTTAACAATTACTCAGGAGACACAAAGTTATTACTTAAATATCATTTCCACACATATATAGAGAATGGAACAAATAACATAAAGTGGTGTTACATTCACATAGCAGGTAAGAAATAATAGAGTCAACGCCTTAACTAGCAATTCCTTATACAGTATATTACCAAAGCCACACAACCATTCCATATTGTTGTATGTGCTTATGTGTTATAGTTCTGAAATATAGTCGGAGATTACTTAATAAAGCAATTTTCCATTTAACATTTTTAGCACATTCAATACCATTTATCACCTGTGGATAATTCTTTAACTATCCCTCCCCCCCTCCCAGTGTTGTCAAACACTCACGATTTATTATTCTCATGTTTTCAGTTCTATCGGACGCAAATTGAAATTTTTCTCTACATTCCCTACTTTCTATGTTTATCTTTAAGGGAAAGCAGAGAGGAATAATTTCTTGTATCTGAAAAAAACACAGAAAAAAGAATAAATATCAAAGGGGCAATGATTGAAGGGGTGTGTAAAAAATATAAAAATGTTTAGAGGATACTGAAAAGGAATTGGCATGTTCTAAAGAAAGACTGGTGCCTTAAACCTTTAAAGACTCTGCCTAGTTTAAGCATTAAGATTTTCCATTTTCCATCTTCACATTTCAAATTCCATATAATAAATGGGTTAAAAAAACCAAACTTTTTTTTGGGGGGTGAAAAAAGTACAAAAACACATTTGTAGATTAAATCTTATTTTTATAAAAAAAATTGTTTTTGCATCAGCTAAGAGCCATAACTTTCTAATTCTTTAGTTGATTGTGCGGTATTAGGCCATGATTTGGAGGGACAAGCTATATTTTGTATCGGTTTATTTTGGGATACAAGGAAGGATTAACACAAACAGGGATTTTGGTGTTGTTTAGTTTGTGTTGTTACAGATGCAGCAATAACAAGTGTGTATAGGTTTATTATTTCATATTTTAACAAAATAAAACGTGTGAGGAGAAAATGGTGATTTTTTTTAATGATTTAATTTCGCATTTTTAAAAATATTTTTCAACATTTAATTACATTTTTTTCTATTAGTTCTACTAGGGGACTTGAACATGAAATCACTCAATTTCTGAAATAATGCACTACAATAATTCTGCATTGCAGAGCATTGTATCATATCATTGTTACACTGGCTAGGCCTAATAGGCCTCCATACACAGAAGAGTCAGGGCCACTGTGAGGCCTCTGGCTGCCATGGCAACCCACCAGCACCCTGCGATCAGGTTGCAGAGGGCCTAGGGGCTTACAGAGGGAACCCCTTATTTTTGTGTTTAGAGGCACTGTTGCTATTGGCTGCAGCATCTAGAGGGTTAAGCTGCATGTATCAGAGTTTAATAGACATGTCAGAAGTAGGCCTTACAAGGAACTATACCAGTGAGAATTCCAAATATGTTGTCTACCTTTCACAATGCCTCTGTGTTCCAAAACATGTAGAGAGAACACCCTGACATGAGATGTTAGAAATGGTGAACATATTAATATGATATCAAAAAGGGATTTCAAAATTGTGGTGTAGGAATTGACTTTATTATTTATTTTTTCTTTAAGCTGTATAAAGAACAAAGTAATCCGTTCCATATTATTGAAATATGGAATGGTTTTTTTTGTTGCTGTGCCAATATATATATGGAACTGCTAGTTAAGGAGTTGCCCGATGTATTGTTTTCCAGCCGAGTAGTGTTTAATTCCACTGTGTGATAAATTATACATTTATTTATCTATTAGTTTATTGGCTTACTTATTTTGCCAGGCTTTGGATGCTGTGTATGTATGTATGTAGCAATGGAACCGTCCCTTGTATTAGTTACCTGTAAAGCAATAAATATACGATAGATATTAAGCTACCAGTTACATACATATACATGATACATGTACAGTTATCAGCCTTAAGGAAGGGCCAATTGAGTAGTTTTACTGTGCTGTAGTTTGTTACTATTGGGCAAATTGTTATAGCAGAAATGTCATTCAGAATTATTTCAATTATGATAAATACTGCTATAATTGCTTTGATTATTATTATTTTAATGCAATGCTTTGCTACCAATAATGAATGGATGAAAGAATTACATATCAATGACATTTCAGAATATATATTTATTCCCCTGTGATAAATGTTGTCAGCAAGTGGTTGGTCAGTGGTCGACCATGTGACATGCTGGTCTCTGTGTTACACAGTGTACTATTATTAATGTTTCTAATAAAAGCTCTTGTCTTATGAGATGTGTGTGTATTTGCTGGATGTCATTTCAGCCAATAACAGAAAAATAACTCAAGAAGTTTGAAAACTTCACCGTAGACGCCAACATCAAAAATTGGGAACTGACATCTCAATCGAATAAGTTTAAGGTGTAGTAAGTGTAAACGATACAATATAACCAATCTGAGTTATCCCTGCATATAACATCTGGGGTGCACAATGAACTATATGACTATTTGAGGCCTAAAAGGATGACAGTTTACATACCGGTATTTCATTTAATCATTGTGGCATTTATTCATTACTTTTTTTTATATATACCTTGACAGTACTGGATTTGGACCTATAAGCAGTGGCAGTACTTCTTTGTAGGACAGGTTAGTAAGGTTTTTCTTTATGTTTGCTTTATCATTGTTATAGTCTGTCTCCGGTAAGTGGGGACTGTAGGCTGACAATATAGACAATAGGCTGTGACTGGAAAGAAGCAGGACTAGTAGTTATTGGTAGTCAGAAGAAAGTGGAGAGAAGCTGGCATACTATGGTAGGTGGTGACTGGAGACAAGCAGTAGGGGATAGTGGTGAGAAAACAAGCAGAAGTAGTTTGTAGGGCTGAGCAGACAAGCAGTAGTATGTAGTGGTGCTGGGCTGCGATTAGACACGAGAGAGCATTGGTGCGGTGCAGAGCTGGGTGTGTGGTACATCCTAGTGGCAGCTTTTGTCCCTGAGTGCGTTCCCCTGTACCACATTGATAGAGTTACAAGACTAGCAGCAGCGAGCAGTGCTAGGAAAGTACAGTGAGGAGGAGATAAAGAGCACGCTACATCCCAGGCTGGATATCAGAGTGTGTGAGATGCTGCTACCTGATGTCTAGTGTCTAGCTGCACATGCTCCATATTAGCTGCTGGGAAATCCTCTAACACCCACTCTCAATAGGACGTGTGAGGGAGAGGGAGGGTGACACATGTACAAGTGCTGCACTTTCCTCTTCTAACCTGGCTTCCCTCCCATCAACTCCACCACCCACAGCAGAGCCCATCAGGGCCCACCCCCTCCCTGGCAGCTGTGTGAGAGTCGAGTGTGCTCCTCACAGGGTCCAGAGAGAAGGCTGTGCAGCCAGGGACAGGACTCTGCCTCAGCCACACGCAAGAAGCTTGCATCTAGCAGCTGAGGAAAGTCAGCACACAACTCTGGAGAGCTCCAGGCTGTCATCTCCATCACTCTGGCTTTCACATTGATTGTTACAAGTCCCCAGAACACCACCCCCTCCATCCTGTGTCCCAGGGAAGCGATCAATTACTCATCCACCTAAATCCATACATAAATACAACTTGATCTTCCCGATGTGATCGGCGGATGTGATCCAGTGTGTGGAAGTCTCCTGCTAGTCAGCTCCGAGAAAGGGAGACAGGACAGAGGAGAGAGAAGTGCAGGGGATGAGAGCACAAGGTCGTGTGCATGGACTAGGGACACCAGAGTGAGGTGAAGGGGCGGGGAGACAGCACAGGAGAACACGGCCACAAAGTTTCCTCACATCACTGGAAGACACAACAGACACCACAAAGGACACCAAGGGTCACACAAACACGGCGTGTGCCCAGGACCCGGCGAGGATGTGACCTTCCTGCCTGTGTGTGTGCCCGGGAGGAGAGACAGCAGCTAATTGCAGGAGCCCATCCCTCATCCCCCTGCCCCCTCCCCAGCAGATAATCGCCGTGTATTATTCACCATTATACAGGCACATGCGCAGTGAGCTTCACACCGGCACCGGCTCATTCCCCTCATTTTCCAACTCGGCTATTTGTGAACTATTTTTTTTTTTTTATTTGCCACTGATGTATCTGCAAAATAGCAGCAACGAGTCCCAGCTCCCAGCAGCAGTAGCAGCATGTCTCGTCGTAAGCAAGCCAAGCCCCAGCACCTGAGATCGGACGAGGACATTGGCACCACTGAGGTGCTCACTGACAGCAACGGTGAGTGACGGGACAGGGGTCCTTACCTATTATTTTCCAAAATGCACTTTTTTTCCCCACAGATCCCACTTACTCTTACTCCAAACAGACCTTCACTGATATGGAAAAAGTACATGAGTACAAGTATTTATCCTACAGTAATATAAGCAGCCGTACTTTATATGTTATACCAGCATCAAGAACAATAATGTTACCTAAATAATTATTTAGTGCATGCACATGTGGGAATTTGCCATTACATTGTTATATACACACACGGCAGAGCTAAGTTTGCCATTTGGCACAACTCTCTGTGGTATCGGGATGTGTTATTAGTGGTTTACCATAGGACTGCCTGGTAAACCTGTTAAGTTATTTTAACTTGGGTTTATTAGGATGCACAGTTCAGTAACAAATTCATCTCTGCTACATCTGTTCAGGAAGCCATATCTGGTGTGTTTATTGCCTCTCAACATTCCAGCGTTGTGAAAATTGAAAAGTATTTTTATGAGTTTTGGGAGTAATATTGACAATCTTTCTAAAGCCTGGAGCTTGACCAGGAGTTTGCACCTGCAGAGCAGACAATAGTGCACAGCAGAGTGGCTGCAGGGATGACAGTGGTTGGTTTTGTTGGGACGTACAGGGCTTGTGTTTTGATGGCAGGGGGTAGTGCCCTCTACAATAGGTGTAAGTGACCTCTTCTTGTTGAAGAACATGGGATACAAGAGAGAGGGAAAGTTCCAGTGATCAGCAGGAGCTTGTACCATCCCAGTCTGTGTCCTTCCCTGCAACTACTGGGGGAATAGAGAAGGGAGGAGGAGGAGGGGGCTCTGCTGATCTTGTTTTGGGGATGGAGAAAGATCGAGGCTTGTGAAAGCCTTTCCGGAAACATTGTGCATTCTCTTGATGTCTCAGACACACACAGAAGAAGAGGGGCACTCCATGCCTGCCCCTGCCCTCTCTGCCGGGGAGCTGCTCCCAAGTTCAGCCAAAGGTGAGGGGACCCTTTGGGCAGGGGGTTGTTTTGGAAGCTACAGTGCTGCCTGTGGTTAAAAGGGTTACAAGGGACTGGGGAGGTGGGAATTTGGAAACAGTAGTTTATCCATGGAAGACATAGGAAGCTCCTGCTTGGACTGATGACCCTGGACCTACTGTCCGTATAGTCTCAGTCCATCCACACAGACATCAACACTTACCCAAAAACATGGAGCTCTCTTTACATTTCATTAATAACTAGTTCTCCATTTCTTTCCACTTTCCTTTACCCAAGTCTAATAATTTACTGCTTTGAAAAGTAGATTTATTTTATTTTCTGATATTTATTTTAAAAGTCACAGAGAAGCAAAATAGTGCTAAACCCCCCAGTCAGATTTGATGAAGTTTCCTGATATGATGAGACTTTGTGGCTGGTCAAGGCATCAGCTCCTAAAATGAGAAGAGATAATCTGGTGGGCTTCCTGCTCCAAAGTAGCCGTATCATGCTCACTAATGATAGAGGAGAGGTGTTGAGGAGGACAGGCCTTGCATGGTGCGTGTCCTTTGAGGCAGCGATTCCCAGATGCTCCCTTTTATTCCGTTAAACAGTACAAGCCATTGTGAACAGCCCTTCAGAAGAGTTTCCTGGATTTGGGAAGAAAGTATCTTTCTTGGAAGCTGTTTTTATGGCTAACAGTGAGTCTTATCTATATAGCTGTGTCACTAGAGATTAGAGAAGGAGATATGCTAAAAGAAATGCTTGCATATGGTCTGTAGATTAAGGGCAAAAGGAGGTTTTTGTCATGGAAATGTTTTTTTGTTTACTTCATCACTTAGCATTTCTTACACTTGGTTTGTTTTGTATTGCACTCAATGACTACAAGATCAAATGAATGGATTTATTTCTACGGAATAAGAAAGACAGCCTTTCCATCAAAGGGTCTACATTGCAGCCCAGCGAGGATTTTTTGAAGCTTGCTTATTGAGGGGTCTGAATAGCTTCAAATCTCTTTTCAGTGTAACCTCAAAAATTAAACTATCTATATAATTCTGCGACCATTGACTGCACTGTGAAAGAGCAAGACTCGCTGATAACGTTTTCATCTATTAACATATCACATTTCAAGATAGACATTTATTTTTATCGAAATTAAATAAATTAAATAAACTTTGTGGGATGGCTGTGAAATCCCAGTATGTGGAGATTCTCTAACATATAAATTCTTAAAAGAAGAAATCAGAGATTCTTAGAGAAAAAAGTTCAATAAATCCTCTATTTTTAATATTCCGTTTTAGAAATTGAATCCAGTTAATACAAATTAATTAATTCTTCCTAAAATTACACTGACAACAATTTATACAATGTTGTAATTTTGTATTTTATTTATGTGCACATCAGTTGTACCCATTATAAACTATGGTTATCTGTAGATAGATTCCATGAATGATATAGAGAGCTTATTAAGATGATATAGTCATGTATTTTTTATTTATTACATATTCATTTTATTTCATATTTACTTTCTTTGCAACTTTAATTGTAACCTAATATGTCAAGCCCACATAAAATTATACAATTATTTAATTGGCAATAGAAAAAGAATAATAAGGAATTGTAAGGAGAATTTTTTTTTTTTTTATTGTAGTATAAGTGCTTTTAATTTAACTGACCATTGACCTGCTTAGATTTTAGCACAGTTTATTTTTCTAAATAATATTTGAGATCAGAAAATGTGCTATTTTATTATATATTTGGTTTACATGGAAGAAATTTAAATTTAGGGTTTAGAATTTCAACATTTAAAGTGAGAATTCTATATATTTATTTCTTTATATACATACACCTTTACCAAGCATCTCAAAATGTATGTATTCTCTATTATTATTGGTTACTATAACGTAAGAGCTCAGCAGTGTAAGCAGTAGTTTATGGAGCTGAGCTTCTTGTATATATTAAGTTCTTTCTGCAAGTTAAAAGATGAAGACACTGAAAGAGTTTAAGTTCGCTTTATATTACAGCTTGAGTCAACCATCATTCTTAAAGGTTCTGATGAATGCTGAATAACAATGAGATGCAATAGTCTTTTCCCTTTAAAAAAAAAAAAAAAAACTTTCACAAGAGTGATTGTTTTTAGATGAGTGGTGCGGTTTCACTGGCTAGTACAGGGGTGAAAAGTACACCAATAACTATTTAGAATTTGACAAACAAGTGGTTATTTTTAAATTTAATATAAGAGAAATATGTCAAAACTGGGTCAGGTTTCTTCATCATATACAGCTAACACTGCTGTATTCTTCCTTTTGATCTTTAATGACGAGAAGGGTACGTCATTCCCCAATTGAACATTCGCTGTGATGCAAAAATAAAGGAATAAAAATTAAGTTTCAATATTGGTTTTACATGTGTATTGCTAAAATAAAAAAAAAGCAGCTAAAATATTTATTTTCTATATATTATTTTGCATATTAGAAATAGAAATCAATAATATTTGTGAAGTTTTTAACTCTTTTAAGTGAAGAAGGCCCATTATAAGGAGTCACTGTAAAATGCATTACAGATTGTGGTTTTTTGTTTTGTTTTGTTTTTTACACTGCATAGTATATTTCTATTACACTTATATTTGGTTGATATAAATACTTTTTACATTCATATGATATCATATGAAATATATAGTTGTGCATGTTGCTTTTCAGGTTTTTATTATTATTATTATTATTATTATTATTATTATTATTATTATTCACAACACCCCCTGTTTAAATTCTTTCAAGACAGCCTATTAGTGTCTTATTTCTAGGCATTAATGCCCAGCATACACTAGAGATTCATTTTGTTTGGTGACATTGAAAAGGTGGGACTGCATGAAGTGCCAACAGGTTTCCAATGGCTTGTCCCTGAGGGTGGGTGTTTAGAAGTGCTTTGACAAGGCTGGCTGATTTAACCTTTGCCTGTTTTGCCCTGCCAGGGGTGGCCACTAGATGTCAAGCTCATAATACAATTAGTACATCTGTGCAGTTGACCTTGGCAGCATGGTTGCTTCAGTTGTGATAAGTGTTAACACTAGAATTGAGTGTTACCTAGAGATCCTACTACATGCTACACGGACCAGTATATGCGATTGTCTTTAAGAAGTCTTTTAAAACAGGAGGTCATATGTTTCGAGGAGTGCTGATTATACATGTATCCATAGGCAACTCTATATTTCTGATAATCTAGACTAATAAATATTAACTTAAGGTGGCACAAATAGAATATATTATTGTAAATTTAGAGATGCCTATAGCATGTTGACCAATTACATATAATAAATATTATATAATAGATATAATCTTATTCTACATCACTAGCTTATAGCTTTTCAGTTTGTATAAACTTCGAACAATTATCCTAATACAATATTTTTTTTTTTATACAAATCCGTTTGATTTGTTTCATTCATTTAGATATGAACTTAAAAAGTGCTCGGTAATTCATATCAAGACTTCTATAATCATTTTATTTGGTTTTTTAAACCACGAACCCTATATTTAGTGCCCCCACCTCTTCTGAGTAAATTACGTGACATACAGTACTTAATTAAAATTATTCAGTCTAATTTAATAGGGAGCCTGAAGCTCTATCTAATATATTGTGTTCCCTCAAGGTATTGTCATAAGTAATAAGCTTTAAATTAAAATATTTATTCTTTAGATTATATGACAAAGGCTAAAATAAAACGGGAAAACGACACAATAATCTAATATATACAAAATAGAATTTTCCTTTAAAACGTTCATTCAATTGAAACAGCTTTTTTGTTTCTTCAAAAAATAAATCTCACATTTTCAATACCAATGATTAAATGTTTTATTTAGAAATTAATTTATTGCAGCATTGAGTTGTGTATATATCTAAGTGAAATTTTTTAAATCATTTTAATCTTCGAGTGAACAAATAATAACAACCAAGTAAGATAAAAACACATACTGGTGTAGTTAACCATGTTTCATTGGAATCTGCATATCTGCTAATGATATTGGAGATGCTAAGCTAGTCTCTATGCACAGTGTTTAAGTAGCTAATGGATTGCTTTCATGATCACAAAACTAAAAAGAAGGGGGAAAAAAAAGACAAGAAGACATTTGGTGACTATGCCACAGGTGGTTGTTACTTAACAAATTCTGAGATTTAGGCCACTGAATAGATTAATCTAAATATGCTAGGCCCATAACATTGTGCATAGCAATAGTGCCCTCCACTGTTCACTGTCATGTTGACAGCCATTGTGGTGTTTAAAAGAGGGCAAAAATTTCTATTGAGTCTGGAATTTCAACTACATTGTTGAACACAGTAGGGGTCTCTATTTGTCTCCTCCTGTTTCACAGCTTGGGCTCTGTATGCGATAATTCATCTTCTTTTATGGGAATCACAGCCATCATAAAGAGTTAAAAAGAATTAATTTGCAAGAAAACAAAATGTTCTCAAACAGTTTCCTAGAATTCAGGAAAATCAGCCCAGAAATGGGAAAGCCACTTTGCAGCATAAGAAATACATTTTCATGTCTATACTTTTATATACTTCGACACTGTGGAGGAACAGATGATGCACCTATATGCTGTTTTATGTAAAGAAAGAAGCAATTAGCTTTAAGATTATCCTGAGTACATGCCAGGTTATGTTCACGAGCCTTTCAGCTAAGCAGAAAAGTAAAGTATATGGCAACATAGTATCTGGTTTTGGACATGGGCTGTTCTCATCTTACAAAATTGGATTTAATATTTTAACTTAAATTGCAATTTATATTGAAGACATGGTTTGCTATGTTTATGTGGATTATCATGGAGTAGCTTAAAACCATGGCGTATCGTGCAGTGTGTTATAAATGTAGCCTTATACTGTATTATCTTAAAATTGTATCTGTAACTGGAAAGAAAATAAGCACATAGGTCAATAATTCCTTTAGATTTAGCTTCTTTTTTATATAAAATACAATTTTTAGAGAGAGGTCTAATTTGCCATTCAGCGTACAGTACCAGCAAAAGCTTATTTCTTGGTGTAATTTCTAGCAAATCTCAAAAGTACAAGTAAATAGGTGAAGCCCAAAGATTGGAATCCTGCGGATAGATCAACTGATCTGTCTAAAATGTATATGCTGTTGCTATAGTAGAATCATAGAAAGATGAAAGTTGTTCATTATTACCAAATAAAATCAGAAAAGTGAAGCTTTCTATGCTCACGACCATGCAGTGAAGCATATGCTGCCTTATACCTAGTATTAGCATTCAGTATGGTGCTTTAGACCCAGTGCGTTATCCTTTTTACTACAAGCATCCATGTGTGGTCTTGATCAGACAAAGATTAAAGTTTCCAATTTACATGTATAAAAAAGTTTGGGGAGAAATGCACCTTTTAAGTGAACGATGTAAAGCTTAGAATGATATTTCTATTTCAAGCATAATTTTCAAGTCCATTAAGGACAGGAGCAGCAATTAAATATTAAGCAGGCCTGCTAAGCATAATGTTCTTCGGTGTGTGTGACACTTCTCACTTACTCAAATTTTACTTAACTTAATGGGGGAGTATAGGAGACCTTAATATCTGCATTGGTCAAACTCTTCTTTGCTCCTCTTAAAGTTACATATTAAACAAATTTGCAATTTAAGTGCACTGCACAGTTATTATCTGCCCTAAAACAAGGTAATGCTGTTTGCATTGGATAATAATGTACTTTTCCACAGATAGATGAGCTGCTAATTGTGTCATTCCTGGAAGACTTCTATAGGTTATATGTTTCCTGTATACAGCTATTGGTATTTTTATAGTTTGTTGTGCGTTATATGATTTTAAGAAGTCATAATTTTTTTTTAATTTATCAAATATCTGTGGTTTTGTATTTTTATCATAGTGTAGCTATACTGTTTTATCAGAATATTTACCTATGTATCACACTCTACACACGTAATCGTTCCATACATAATAAGCATGTACTATCCACTTGTTTTACAGTCAGTGATATTGATATTTGGCAGCAGCTGATGATTTACGTATACACGTTCATGGAGGTAACTCAGCACACTACTGTTTCACCAGAATACATTAAAAATCAAAACAATCCAGGCAGTGTTAATTCATCCAATTCTACAGGAAACCACTTGAAGAGAAACATGCCTCTTGTATTTTTAAACTGCTGTAAAAAAGCCAATTCTCAGTGACCAATTCTGAACATGATAGTGTGTTTGATTAAAAAAAAAAAAGCACCACAGCTGCTCCCATTACTACAGAGAACATTACTGCGTAAGGGATCCAAAAATATACTTCAAGTAGTAAAATAGTTTGCACCATACATATATTGGTGCGTTTGCAGCGAAAATTTCATCAATTTTAAATTTCATCACGAATACTTGTATAGTAGGTAAATATTTAACTAATTTTACTAAATCAAATTGAATTTTACAGAAAAGAATTCATGTATACCATTATTATTTGGATTATATTGAATTCAAGCATAAATATGGGTATAACTTTAAACCTATAATGCTATGATAATGCATATTTATACATATAGCAAATTATATTTTACTAAATATATAAATAAATAAAATCAATTATAAAGAAAAAAAATACAGTTCTGTTTTCTGAATTCAATATGCCGGCATATTTATTATTCTGTCCTTTACTGCTTCCTTTTATTATTTATTTATTTATTTTTTTAATCTTTACAATTATTTATTTCTTAACATAACTCATTGTTATTCAATTGTGTTATAATTCCCCTTACTATTCTTTTACTACCCATTGAAAAAAAAAATAAAAAAAATAGTAAAATAAATGTCTTTGCTTCTGCCACGCATTTCTAAATCTTTTTCACAGAAACTATTCTAAATGTCTCTTTTTTCTATAAGCTAAATATTAATTTTTGTAGATTATATTTCAAGATGGATAAAATGTTAAAATTTTGCCTATGACCACAACATTAGCAATAGAATTGGGTAAACTTAAAAAAAAGTGTTAAAGAAAATAATAATAGAAAAATATATATATATATATATATATATATATATATATATATATATATATATATATATATATATATATTACATACATATAGAAAAATGCATTTCTATATTTTATTAGTAGCAAAAAAATTCCACAATGGATACAAATGTAACGAACTGATCTATTTTAAATTGAACTATATTTGTATTTTAAATCTACAATAATCAACTTACAGTATAAGTTTGATTTATCCATTTATGCCACTCAACACTATGCATTCTGTTACTGGCTGTACTGTCAAAATAATGTGTCTGTAATAGAAGGAGAATATGAAGATACTGAGCAATGAGTGACATTCCTACCGAGCAGCTTTTCAAATCCTAGAAATGTTTTTTATATGATCATTTCTCATTCCAGCACAGCTATTTATTTGATCAGGTGTGAATTAGAATTCTGTTCATTAAACATGCTTGTTATTCAGCACAAGAGGGTAACGCAAGTCAGAGGAAGTGACTGCCTACAACAGTAATTAAACATGTGTAACCAATTAGTGGGTTTTCTACAATGGCACAAGCATATAATTTACAGAGCCTTTCTATAAGAATAGATGAAAATAGGTACAAAACGTGTGTCTGACTGCAGCATACTTATGTTTAAACATGTCAGCAGAAATGGAGTTTAAATATGTAATTCTTAGTTTGTTCACAAATCTGTGAACTCAATGCTGTGTCGAAATAACATGTAATTTTACTTTCCTGCTAACAAAATATGGCATTTGACAGCATCAATTATTTTTGTAGAGGACTAGCAGTTAAGTGTCAGGTATTTTTTTCTGTGTTTAGCATAGATCCATTTACCGCTAGAAAAGCAGTTGGCATGTATCTTAACTCTGATTTGATTTGAAAACTGACAATGACAATACGTCTTTTATAATTCTTTGTATTTAGGCCGAAGGTTAAGGTAATTAAAATCTAATGGTTAATAAAGAGCACAACCGGGTCTACTAATAGTTACCCGACGTAAATGATAGCTGACAGTATATTTATATTTAGTTATGTTATAAGCAGCCTTCACAGAAATATCCTTTGATGTGAATATATTCTAACTGATCCAACAGTTATATAGAGTAACGCAAATCTGATATGTCTCAGCTATGGATAAAGACTATGCATATAAATAGTCAGAGACCATAGGTGAATAACAGGGGTTCAACTTTGTTGTCAGGCACTGCTGCAAGTTTGAAAGGTTACAGATTAGTTTAGCAATGTTAACTGAACTGGCAAAGGCATCTATAATTTTGCTGGAAATTAGGAAGCTTGATGCTAAAGGGGAATCCTAATGAGCCCATCAAAAGCTTGATTTGTACCCAACAGACAAGGTTGCTGTGAATTGTATGAAAATATTGGAAATCAATGACTTCTATGGAATTTCATTAAGAAGCAGTATCCACAATTGATAGAGCTTCATAATTTGATGGATTGTGCAAAGAAAAATATTAGCTAGGTAAAAGGAGTCATAGAAAATTGTTGAAGTGGGGTAATTTGTACAAAATAAAAAGTATTGATTTTACTCGTGCAAAATTTTCAAATGTAGAGTACTTTATCTTTCAGCTTAATAGCTTATGCAGTCTTTTCATTTGCTTTTAGCAGTACCTGGGGAAGGACCAGATGATGGGGATAGCGGGAATGAAAGCCGAAGTGGAAGTGAGGAGACCAATGTTTGTGAAAAATGCTGTGCTGAATTCTTCAAATGGACTGACTTCTTAGAACACAAAAAAACCTGCACTAAAAACCCTCTTGTGCTGATTGTAAATGATGATGTAGCAGCATCAGCCTCAGAAGAGTTTCCCGAGCCATCTCCTGAAAGCTCTTCAAGTGATCACGCAGAGAGCGAGACTGCAGAGGAAGCTGTCCAGGTAGAAAATAATGAAACTGGTGATATAAAAGAAACAGAAAAGGAAGAGGAACCCATGGAGGTTGAAACCACTGAAGAAAAAAAATTTCCAAATCAAGAAGCCTCAAACACTTCTACTCCTCTACCTCAAATACCAGATCCATCTTCCATGACTAATTACAACATGCCAAACACTAATGTAACATTAGAGACTCTTCAAAGTACAAAAGTCGCAGTTGCACAGTTTTCACAAAATGCGCGGTGCATAGGTGGTACAGGTGCTGCCACTGCTGCGACAGCTATGGCAATTCCAATGATTCTAGAACAACTGATGGCACTGCAACAGCAGCAGATACACCAGCTGCAACTCATTGAACAAATACGCAGTCAGGTTGCACTGATGAATCGTCAGCCACTACGTCCTCCATTGACCTCTTCAGTTCCAGCACAAAATCCTCCAATTCCAACACCCAGTCAACTGCAGAGCTTTACTGCACATCCAAGCCTTCAGTTAACACCTGTAGTCCCACCTACCCTTGCAGGATCAATATCTAACAATCAACCACCATCATTTGAAAATCCACAACATACATCACAGCCTGCCTCTGGGGCCAGTACCCCAAATATCCCATGTTCTGTCTCTTGTACACCAACAGACACAAGCACATCCTTATCAATTAATGCTAAATCAGTATCAGTAACCCCTAGTCCTGTGCCCAATACAACAACCAGTGCTACTCATCCTCAGAGCTCATCTACTCCTCCGTCCATTGGACATGGAAATATCCTCACCTCACCTTCCAGTTTGCCAAGCCCACTTCTACCTCAAAGTTCTTCAAATAGTGTGATCTTCCCCAACCCACTTGTAAGCATAGCTGCAACGGCTAATGCATTAGATCCCCTTTCTGCACTTATGAAACATCGTAAGGGAAAGCCACCCAATGTATCAGTGTTTGAGACCAAGTCCACTTCTGAGGACCCATTTTTTAAACATAAATGTAGATTTTGTGCCAAGGTCTTTGGGAGCGACAGTGCTTTACAGATCCACTTGCGCTCTCATACAGGTGAAAGGCCTTTTAAATGTAATATATGTGGAAATCGGTTTTCCACAAAAGGCAATTTAAAAGTTCACTTTCAGAGACATAAAGAAAAATATCCCCATATTCAGATGAATCCATATCCTGTTCCAGAATATCTTGACAATGTCCCAACTAGTTCTGGAATACCATATGGAATGTCTCTTCCTCCTGAAAAGCCCGTAACAACATGGTTAGATAGCAAGCCAGTATTACCAACAATTTCAACATCTATTGGGTTGCAACTTCCCCCCACAATACCAGGTGTTAACAGCTACGGTGATTCACCCAGCATTACTCCAATGAATAGATCACCTCAAAGGCCATCTCCTGCATCAAGTGAATGCAACTCTTTGTCTCCAAGCATAAATCATACTGAAACCATGGTAACATCTGCAGAATCTCCACAGTCTGCTCAGCCAGCGACAACAACTGTCCCAAAAACAGAACCCATTGCCCTTCCTCCTACAGTCGCACGAACAGCTGAACCACCTGCAAGTGGACAAATATCATCTCCTGTGACAACATCTATTCCCACACTAACAGACACCACCATATCAACAAGCCTCCCAAATCCAGTGCTTCCGTCTATGCCTGAGCAGTTTAAAGCAAAATTTCCATTTGGTGGTCTTTTAGAGTCTATGCAAACATCAGAAACATCAAAACTGCAACAACTAGTTGAGAACATTGATAAAAAAATGACAGACCCGAATCAATGTGTAATTTGTCATCGGGTACTTAGTTGTCAGAGTGCTCTTAAGATGCATTACAGAACCCATACAGGAGAGAGACCATTTAAATGCAAAATTTGTGGACGTGCTTTTACTACTAAGGGGAATTTAAAAACTCATTTTGGTGTTCATCGGGCAAAACCTCCATTAAGAGTTCAGCATTCATGTCCAATTTGTCAGAAAAAGTTTACGAATGCTGTTGTCCTGCAGCAACATATCCGTATGCATATGGGTGGACAGATTCCAAATACCCCCTTACCCGAGGGCTTCCAAGATGCAATGGACTCTGAACTTTCCTATGATGAAAAGAACCTTGAAACACTGAGCAATTATGATGATGATTTTGATGATAATTCTATGGATGATGAGCTAGATATGAAAGATACAGCAAATGACCCTTCTAAGCCACTAATACCATACTCTGAGTCATCACCCTCCTCACCTCCCACTGTCATCTCAAGTATCGCTGCTTTAGAAAATCAGATGAAAATGATTGACTCTGTTATGAGTGCACAGCAATTTATTGGTTTAAAAACCTTAGAAAACGGATCAGGGGAAAGTGATCGCTTAAGCAACGATTCTTCATCTGCTGCAGGAGATCTTGAGAGCCAAAGTGCAGGCAGTCCTGCAATGTCTGAGACTTCTTCATCGATGCAGGTTTTGTCACCCGCACATAGTCATAGCGAAAGCATCAGATCTAAATCTCCCCATGTAATTAATCAAGAAGAACCACCAGAACTACAGCTTAAGACAGAGAAACCTGACAGTCCCTTGCCTGCCCCAGAAAATGAAGGTGCACTGGATCTGACAGCCACCAATCCTGTGAGACCAATCATCAAAGAAGAGGCCCCTTTTAGCCTGCTGTTCCTGAGCAGAGAACGTGGTAAGTTTAAAAGTACTGTTTGTAATATCTGTGACAAGCCTTTTGCTTGCAAAAGTGCATTGGAAATTCACTACCGCAGCCATACTAAAGAACGGCCATTTATTTGTACAGTCTGCAATCGTGGGTGTTCCACTATGGGTAATTTAAAACAACACTTACTGACACACAAATTGAAAGAGCTCCCATCTCAGTTATTTGAACCCAACTTTACTCTAGGTCCCAGCCAAACTACTACTAGCCTGGTCACCAGCACAGCGCCTGCCATGATCAAAATGGAAGTGAATGGTCACACCAAGCCGATCTCATTGGGTGAAGGTCCTCACCTTCCAGCTGGAATCCAGGTTCCTGCTGCACCACAGACAGCGATGAGCCCAGGCATCACTCCTATGCTGGCACCCCCTCCACGACGAACTCCCAAGCAACACAACTGTCACTCGTGTGGGAAGACCTTCTCTTCAGCAAGTGCACTACAGATACATGAACGTACTCATACTGGTGAAAAGCCATTTGGTTGCACAATCTGTGGTAGAGCATTTACCACAAAAGGGAATCTTAAGGTAAGGTGAAATCTCTCCAGTCATACAAAAGAAAAAGTAAGAATTTGGGGAAAAGAGCAGTCAATTAAATTTACACAGTTTAAGAATTTGCATAGATTGAAATGTCATTGTCATTTCATAAAGCAAATTACATGAAATGTTCTAAAGGCGGCCAAGAATCCCCCCCCATAAAAAAAACAGGCATCCTTGTGCCCAAATGCTTTGAACATATGAGAACTCTGTATGCACATGCTGCAGATGAGCCCTTGAACGATCATTAATATAGTCTATAAACCATATGCAGCTGTAATTTCAATCTAGTTTTGTAAACTTTGCCGTTTACTAGGTCTCTGTGAATACATTCACACTCTCTATGAAATTAAGACTTTCCAAACAAGTAGGTGAAACAGTTAAAGGTTAATTATATAGAATACAAGAGTTTTGTTATGACAATGACTTAAATCCTCAAGCCCTTAATATTTGTAAAATTCTGCTTTTGTAGAAAACACCCCAGAGGCACATTTACCACATGTATCACATTCCGAATCGTGTGCACATTATAGCGAATGCTTATAGGACTGACGGGTCATTATTTATGTGTGTATGTGGCATTAGTTGGCTTGCTCAAAAATGATAATACTTTGGCCACAGAGTAAGAAAGAAAATCTTGTCACAGCTATTTGTTACATATACTGTGCTTTAATTATTCACAAAGAAAAAAACGTAGATAATATTTACTTAATACAGCAGTCTTAAATTATAACTCAGTATATACAATATATATAAATAGGTAATTTAGGTGATCTTTTTCTAGTTGGATAGACTGTATTTTGTTTAGCCGATATAACTGTTTAATTCAAGCATCTTTTCTTTCTTACGCTGACTTTTATAGTTTTGAGTTTGCCTTGTATAATTTTAGATGTGATGAAGCTTTAGGTCAGATTAACATATTTTTCCTGTACAGCAGCATGATTTGGAATTGTTGCTTTGGTCTACGCGCTGTTGTTTGTGGGATTGAACCTTCGGACTCTCTGATACTTCTGAGCACAATGTCTACAATGTTTAATTGATTAAGTAGACAAAATGTGCCAGATCATTGTGTGTGTGTTTGTTAACTCATAGTCATCTGCAAAATTCTTTTCCTTTTTAACTGTGCAGAATCATTATGCAGTTTGGAGACTCTTCCATTAGGAATAATTGGCAAATGTAACCTCCCCTAGAGTCTAAAATCTTAACATTCCGTGAGCACCTAATTGACTGAAGCTGTTCCCCTCTTTCTAATGGATATTTAGTTCAAAGAGGCTTTTAAAAATGAGCCTCCAAAGTTTAAAAGTAATTTTTTTTCTATATGAATCACGACATATGATTAAAACATTTGTTCAGATAGCAAATCAAAAAACTTTGGTATGTATATACATTGACATAGGAGATCTTTTTGGGTGGTTCTTTTTTTTTTCTTTTAGTTTTTGGGGTTTCTTAGTCTTTGCTTTGACCACTTAAAAGGTTTAAAATACGCAATTATTACAAATGGAAAGGTCTCAAATATGTATCTAGTAGATAGATAAAAATGTTAAAATATTATTTTTACCATCGATGCATAAAATATTTATGGGATTTAGATATACAGAGTTCATCACCGCTGCCAACTCCCTCTAGGTATAAGGCAGGTTTCCTCAGCCATCTGGATATTGAACAAGCCATGGCATGACTTAGTTTATTATTCTCGAGGTTGTGAAAAGAGATTTTGATTGTTTGTGCTGCCTGCTACTGTATGTTTTCTTGTTTCACAATATACCTATGTAGAAGAGGAATGCCTGTGATAGACAGAGTTATGCTTGGCTTTGTTATATTGTGCACCTGCAATCTGTAATTGCAGACCTCACAGAGGTATTTTAGAAGAATTGCCAGCACTATTTTTGTAATCCAAAATAAAAACATAAAATAAATGGACAGTATAATGGACAAATTTTTTATAGTACAGAATTTGTATTTTCAGACGCAGATTTAAATTTCTAACTTGTGATAAAAAGGTTATTATATATTTTTAGCAATTATTTCTGCAAAAATATCCTAGATATGCTGGCATTTAAGCAAATTGTATTATTTCCACATTTTATTCTGTTGCTTTAATATTGTTCGTTTCATATTCTAACTCATTTGTTTCATTTCTGTTACAGTGAATATACACTGAATATACTAAAACCTATATGCGTTGTTGTTTGTGTCTTTTTTGCGCATAGGTCCATATGGGGACTCACATGTGGAATAATGCTCCCGCAAGACGTGGTCGTAGACTTTCTGTGGAAAACCCAATGGCTTTGCTAGGGGGAGATGCACTGAAGTTTTCTGAAATGTTTCAGAAAGATTTGGCAGCTCGAGCAATGAATGTCGACCCCAGTTTTTGGAATCAGTATGCTGCTGCTATCACAAATGGGCTGGCTATGAAAAACAATGAAATTTCTGTTATACAGAATGGAGGCATTCCCCAGCTCCCTGTCAGTTTAGGTGGAAGTGCAATTCCTCCTTTAAGCAACATGTCCAGTGGGATGGACCGAACACGTACTGGTAGCAGCCCCCCTATCATTAGTATGGACAAAGTGGGCTCTGATTCTATTGTAAATCGGCCATTCACAAGGTTCATTGAGGAAAACAAGGAAATTGGCATAAACTGAGTGCAATGGAAAAGACAAAAACAAAACTATCCAAGACTCCTCTCCTCAAGTGTTGTACTATTTGTTGTACAGTTTTTTGAACTTATCACAGTGACCTAACCCATATTCCTACTGCCCCTCTCTCATAGCAAAATGCAGAGACTTGTGGATGCTGAAGAGATGTATTTTCGAGATTGTGCATGGTACTTTCAGCAGTTAAACTGACTGGAATGGACTTTTTTCCCCTCTTTAAACATTATTCAAAGTTCATTGGATAAAAAGTGGACACGGGCACCCAAAAGCTGTTTGTGTTTCCTATGAAAAGATTCAACTTGTGTAAAAACTATAAATTCTTTGTCCAAAATAATTGCTGGCTTTGTTCAAATTAGATATAAACTTGAAGTCTGTTTGTAAGGATTCTAATACAGTACTAAATAATCTGAGTTTAGTATTCCCAAATGCTGTGTATCATTACAGTATCCTTGTCTGTAATATTTATAATAACTTTATGCGGGTACTCAAGATAAAAAAAAAGCCCCATTCTTCAGTGATATTTTGTACAGCAAGATACATCTGAATTTGTGACCCTTTTCTTAGCAAGTTTTGTTTGCTATAATCCAGTGATGTTTATTCCAATGCAGGCAAAATTGTGACATTTTATTTGGACGATAGCATGCTATACATGTGCGAGTATCTGTCTGTAACAAATCCTTTTATTTAAATATTTGTAGCTGCTATGTGGACAGTCATTCAATATAAAGAGAAAATGTATGGAGAACTAGTTTGATGGTTGGAGAGCCATTCACAGTCAAAACTTTTTCACTCTAAAGTATTCACATCATAGGAAGCTGTGAATAAAAAAAATCTTCATGTTAACTTCACTGTACAATAAAAGGTAATGTTTGTATATTGTGCTCGCAAATTCTTAATTTATAATGTTGCACTTTTGGTATTTTATACTATGGAAATTTGTAGATAATACAAAAAGAATGACCAAATATGTGAAGTAATGCTTTTTGGGTCAAAGTAACATAAGGTAAAAGAAAAAAGGACATTAAATAATGGATTATCTGTTACTTTATGTAGAAAAATAGTCAAATCAAAATTGTTTGGCCTATGCAGCGATACATCTATAAATATTCTAGATTCTAATGTACATAGAATCCAACTAAACATGTAGTCTACCTGTCAAACATCCAGAGCAGAATTGAGCATTTTCTCAAAAAGAATTCTACTTTCTTTGTTTCTCCCTATAAGGTGGTATAAATAAAGAAAAAAAATATTTGTCAATAACCAGAAGACATTTTAGAGTTTACATTTTTATTCTCATTCTGTTTTACATTTGCTTTGTTACAATATTTTCCACAAGAAAAGTAAAGACATACAGAAATAAAGAATAATCATGGTGGAATCCCTATGTCATGATATACATTCAACACAGTCAGTATTGAGTGGGTAGTAAGCACTTGTATTATATTGTACATATAGTGCATAGCATTCAGTGACTGTAGTCAAATCAAAAGCATATAATGTTTAGTTACCTCATTAAAACCCTTCAATCCCATATCATTTATTGGCATTCTAGTGCAAAAAATCAGCATAAACCAATAAAAAAAAGTTGCATTATAGTCCATTTCTATTTTTAATATGTCTACTGGACTATTTAGAAATAGTAAATATGACATTTACCAGAATGTTTTATCTTGTCTCACTTGCTTTATCTTATTGTGGGAATAAATACATAATACTAGATATGCTTATTGAAGCATGCGTAACTAAGGATAGAAGAAGTATTGGTAAAAGCCAATCATATCGGCATAGTGTGAGATTACAGTTTTGTTTGTGATAAAAAGCAGCAGAAAACACAAAATATTTTTATACTGCAGTACGTCTCAGAGGCAATAAACTGCTTGAAACGTGGGCCTGAAAATTGTTATTTCAGAATTTCTTTCATTTCTGTGTTCATGGCTTAAAACAGGTACTGATCTTCAAGGATGTCTTAGTCCAAGCTCTTTTTTTATGGAAATTAATAAAATGCTAGAAGGAATTTGGTTTGTGAATTGTGTTGCTGCATCGGGATATTAAGGCCATAATTATTCACTAAGTATATTTGATAACTTACCAACATATGTAAAACACAATTCTGTTTTGATACTTCTATCCCGATTATTAGATAATCTGATTTTTTGCTCTTTTTAGTCATAAATAAATTATGCTCATGATATAAGACTCTGAAAGTTCTGGTTAAAAGATTTAACCTCAACAATTTTCTTAACGGTGTTAAATTTAGCTTCCTATCGATTATTAGCCCAGTTCTTTTTAATTTATTAAAATATATTTGCTGCCTAATTAAATTATGGATGAAATATGTATTTTACCCTTTTAGGGATTCAAAACAAGTGTAGTTTTTAGCATTTGTTTAACAACCGTAATAAATTAAGGCAAAATAGATCTCAACAGTAATTAGATGAAAAATATTATATGAGCTGAAATAAAAGTGGAATCCACTGTGTAACATACAAATAAAACACTAGCCAATGTATTACATATAATCTATATTTACGCTATGTGTTACTCTTGGGTTTAACCTGTTTTTGGATTTAAATATATGAAAGCAGAAATTGAACAACAATAAATAATACATTATAGCTTTGCCAAAAATAAAAGAAACATAATATTAACCCTTAAGTACTATCATGGTGTCTATTATAATGATATGTGTATGATACTGGTGTATGATAGACACCATGATAGGGTTAAGTAAGCAAATGAAGAGAATGCTCATTGTTACTTATTTTTGCTACAGATGTTCTAGCAGTAGTGTACATGAACTCTCTGTAGTTTTTTTCTCCTTACAGCTATTGTACAAAACAGTCCATCAATAAAAGCTTAAAATTACATAATCATATACAGTATATGAAACTTGCAGAAGCAGTCGGTGGCATATGTGAACAGCTAGGCTTCGAAACAAAGACTCCCATGGTAATGATAACCATGGGAAATGCTATATTAATTTATTATTATTTAAAATTGTATTTAATATTTTTTTGGAGGGTGTAGTTCACCTTATCATTTTTGGAAAAACATTTTCCCCTATTTTTCAACCATTTCACCTAAGAAATATATTTTATGAACAATCATATACTCTTTTCTGTTAGTTATTTCTGCTAGATATTAATTTATCCTTATTTTTATACTTAACCCTTAATTGTCCCCAGTCTTAATAAATCTAAATATTATTAACACAATAACACAATGCATATTACATTATCATCTTACTACACAATCATTTATATATATATAAAAATAAAATAATAATAATAACTAACCAAGACACCTGAATATGGCAATAATAAAATAATACCTGAACATTCAGAAAATATATCATAGTTACTAATGAAAATAAAAAAAAATACATAGTACAGTATAATCACTAATAGTGTAATAAAATATTATCTCCATATTCAAAAGAAAGATGTGCACTAATATCAAATATGGCTTGAACAAAAATTTGCACAATGCAATTCTACCAAAAAATAAAAAATCTCGTCTCTGGCTTACTGGTTATCATAAAATACATGATTATTTAGATTTGTACACAACTAATGATATGGTTTAATGCTAAATAATGTAACCTATACTTGTATTTAATCATAACAGTAAGCATATTCTAATGTCAAGTACTAAAATATAGACAACCTGACAACATAGATACAGGTTAGCCCCATTGTTATTTATCCATTCCAATCTAAGAGATGAGCATAGCCATGTTGCTTATTTAAACTGTAACCTTCAATATACAATATATACTATAAATTAAAAAGAATAAATACATTTATAATTAAATATATTTTATTAAATATATTTAAGAAAATAAATTAGTAAATATTTGGAGCAATTTTAATAATGAAAATATTGCATTTCTTGTAAAATTGTTTTTAGGGTTTTCTTACCTATTGTGATTATTAAAATGAAATTAAAATAGACACATAACACAATGATCTTACTTTTCCAAAGAAGCAATTATGCTGTAGGTGTCTTATCTACAATGACATCATTATCAATTATGTTCTCTGATCACAGCACAATTAAAAATGACTCATTGGTTCTCATTTTTACTATTTTAGTAAAACTTTCATCATCTAGTACTGTGATTCCCAAGCTTTTTAAGTCAAGAGAACTGCTGGATAATTTTATGAGGAGACCCCCTAATGCTATTCCTGCCTCCAAGCTTGGTGTAGGGGTGCGTATAGCATTATGTAATTCTTTCTCATGCTTTAGTTTGGCTCAGATATAGTACTACTATAACCGACATCAGTTTTCTTTCCCTATTGTAAAAGTGACAGGTCTTGTTGCTGTGTCCTAGAGAACCCCTGTTTGGGGCTCAGGGAATCCCAGGGCTCCTGCGATCCCTGGTTGGGAAACTCTGATGTCATACAAGGGTCTGCTGATTGTGAATCTAAGATTTTAATCTGCAGCACTGCAGCCCCATCACCTTCATGTGGATAGTAATAGTAGAGTCACAGCATAATGTCACAGGAACCCTTGAGAATTAAAATGCAAGTGAGCAGATAAGACAAGTTATGGCCCACTAGAAAACTCATATCAATTAGGCATTAAATATATAGTGTATATATAGTTATAGAAGAATGTGTGAAAGTGACTCAAAGCACAAACTGCATTACAAATAATAATCAGAAAAATGACGTACTCATCAGAATCATCTTCTGTTCATTCCCACGTTCTGAACACAAAGGCAGAATACAAAGTTACTAAACTATTTAACCTTGGAAAATGTAGTTTTAAATTGCTTAGATTTCTGTATGTACAGGGTGAAATAATGATATAAGAGCAAAGAGACTATCACTGACATTTGTTGTGTTTCCGCAACGTCGGGCCTCATCCTAAATCTCAATATTGTTTGTTGCAAAGTCAACTCTTTCCAGGTAAGTTGAAAAAAAAAGGTCTAAAATTATTTGTATGAAAATATGCCATATTTTACAATAAATGCCAAATTTGTGTTGCAACCAAAAAAATGAAATCTGCCCTATATATGTCTATACAACCAGTGTGTATCAGTCCATCATTAGACAAGTCTTCAAATTTTCTGCTTTAATTTCCATGCCAGTTTGGTTCTGTGCCTATCTTCACATGATCCCGACATGGCAATATTAGTGGCCTGGTTTCTCACTGCCACTGCAAAATCAACATGTGTTACATTTTTGTGGACTATTGTATTTGGTTTTTTTTTCAATTACCAATAGCATGCACCGAAGTCTGTATGGATCTGGATCCATTTGCATTTAGGTATATGGCAGTCCTTTTCCATTCCCCAATAAAGAGAAAGCCCATATATACATGAAAAAATAAATCTATAATTTTAGTGACAAAATTCCAATGTGTGTTATAAGATCAGTCCAGGGCCAGAAATAGTACTTAACAGGATATAAGGACCCAATGCACCAATGGAGTCTACAGCTCTCATAGGTATATAACATAGGACTATATTATTTTATTTTTTTTACATAACTAGTTGGGGAGTACAAAAGAAGTCCTTACCAGCATGTCCTGTGTAGGGCACAGGTTGCTTTACGCCTGGCTGATGTTAGAATGACCTAACCACATAAAAGTACCATATATACTATAGTATAAGCCGACCCGAATATAAGCCGAGACCCCTAATTTTACCACAAAAAACTGGGAAAACTTATTGACTTGAGTATAAACCAAGGGAGGGAAATCCACCATTGCAGATGAAAAGTCTGGTCATGTGCATTGCAGCTTAGTAATTCCATGGGGTTCATAGTAATAGCAGTTAACCCCATCATGTCCCTCACATTAACCCCCTGTATGCCTCACATAAGAGTTACTGATATGTGGGACAAATGGAGGTAATAATTAGGCATCTTCATAATTAAGGTCCTTCATTAGTACCCTCACATATTAGTATCCCTTATATGGGGCACACAGGGGTTAATATGAGGGAGATGATGGGGTTAACTGTTATTAATGTGAGGCACATGGAGTTACTGAAACTTAATTAATAACCCCAAATGCCTGACATTAATAGGCAGAGTAACTAAAGGAAGGGAGCTGTCTGCTTCACGTTACTGTAGCTTCCTCTCCTCCATACAACAGACATCTTCCATAAGACACACTGAATCCTGGCCACTCATCTGCAGGGTAGATGCTAAATCCTAGTGTGCTAAAGCACCTCTGATGACGTCATGACCATGTGATCGGACTCTGGTGTGGGCGGAGCTACTAGGATTTAGACTCAACCTTATCTCCAGATGTTACATACTAGTGGCTACAGGACCTTTGATGACATCATAGTCATGTGACCTCATGACAAGCCCAATCACAGAGCAGTAGCACTAAAGGACCTCCCCCTTCCAGGTCCTTCCAGTTTTCTGTGCTCTGTGGACCTTGACTCGTGTTTAAGCCAACGGGAGCTTTTTCAGCATGACAAATGTGCTGAAAAAGTCAGCTTATACTCGAGTATATACGGTAAACTAGAAATAAACAGATACTAAAAATACTACAAGTCGGGCACTGCATTGCTAAACTGGGTACTGCTTTGTTCTGAAAACAAGCCTTTGAAAGGTCTACTTCATAAACCCATGGTTCCTATTGGTATGCAGAAGGCCTTCGTAGTGCCTTACTATGATGTACATGAACTTACAAGTAGACTTAGGAACTGCTGTAACTCTGTCATTCAAAGGCCCTAGGTTATCAAATTTGGTGCCAGCAACAAAAAATAATATTGTGATATGCATTTCATTTACATGAACAGAACATACAACTTCTACCTTTTCAACAGGCCTTTAATGAACATCCCTCTCTTTCCCACATGGCTTTTCATGTTGGGCAACCAAAGAAAGGGAAGATAGTGGGGAAAAACTTCTAGAAGAATACATCCAACTAACATGCAAAGCAAATTAATGGTATTGTAATGCAAAAGAATATTGGGGTAGCCATCTCAGGCTCATGCACTTAACTCATGGATATGAACCAATCTCACACTATTACGCTCTATGACCTTTTAAAGATGCACAAGCCCTTTTTTTTCATAGTTACTACATGTATAATGTATCTGTAGCATAATAGTTTCTATGAATTTGTGTGCCCTGTCCTTTGTTGGCATTTTATTTTACCTTAGCAGTTCAGAAACAGAGTTGTTTTCTGTAAAATTGGCTAGCATCCCAATAACCACAGAAGAAATTATTGGGCCTATACTTATAGGAGGTGCATTACCCATAAAATTAGTCAGGTTTACCAGCCTTGTATCATCTCCAAGGCTTTGTACACTGAGCTATTATATCTGCCAAGCCTGAATCTTCAGGTGGTATCCAAATGGAAAATTGGAAATGTGTCCAGTTCAAGGCAGCCATCAGAGAGGAGTTGGTACAAGCAAGGTAGGAAATGGGAACAAGGAAAGAGAAGCCTGAAAGAGAGGTCAAGAAATGCAGAAACCAAAAAACAAAAGAAACGTTAAAGTAAGAACACTAAATCACTTTAAACACATCTGCCGGGGTTCTTCACCACCTTTGAGGCACACGATGACATTTTATTCTCCTACATCCAGTATATATGTATTGAGACAATGACCCCCCAATGATCGTAAACCTAAGTATTGTAGATTTAAGATCATTTTAACTTACTTTGCTTGCAATAGAGGTCACAATCACAAATGTATCTCAGAATGACACAGAGCATTTAACTTTTCATCTACAACTTGAATTTACAATCATAATCCCATGTTATTAAAAAAAGGATCATTCAACTATAAACAGGAGAACCTCTCCTATGGCAGCAGTTAAATAGTAATCAATTTGTCTATTCACAATTACCTTTTATGCTGCAGAAAATTAATCATTTTACTAGCTTCAATCATTAGGGAATGTAGAATGCTAATTCAGACCTTATTACAGACACAATTCTTCATTTTGTCCTTCCTCAGCTTGGCACAAGAGCCTCATAAACAGTTTTTCTCCTTCCTCTATGATCTTGAGAGCAGAATTCATTTTCAACTATGTTGATCAAGATAATCATTGCACATCTAGAAAATGTGTTCCAGTAATCTTGTGTTTCTTTTAATAAATTGCATTCAAACGTAATAAATTAGTCATCTCCTTTATGAATAAATGAAAAGTTCAATATTTTGTTTAATTGGTTAGTGTAACTTCTAATGGAAAAGTTAAACAGAGTTTCATTTGCAGAGTGGAGACTGTGCTGTAGCTATCGTGTCCCTCGAATAAATAAGTTTTGTAGCTCCGCCTTATTATTAAACATGCTATATAAATTTTAACTTTTAATGATGTTCAGCCTATTTTCTTTCTTTGGATATATGGTCTGCTGTATTTTTATTAATAATACCCCAAACACAGAAGTGTATCTAAAGGCTCATGAGTCTTGTTGCAATAGCTCAACATGGGCCTACCTGCGCAATGTCTCCACACAACTATCAGCCACATCCAATTAATACATTTTACCAGCATTTCCTTATCTATCTGGGCCTTTACTGCTAAGAAGACTGGTTCACAACATGTCTGTCAACACAACACATTCCCATTTCCTTTTGGTGCCCACCACATAGTAATCCTACCCCCTACAGCCTCCTCTACAAAATCCCTCCTTGAATATATGCTGCTGACCAGCTGCTATATCTGCCATCAAAGGGCTAAGTTACCATTTTCTGACAGTAGAAGGCTTTGGATCATAAATATTTTCACACCAGTGCACAAGAGGGCAGGGTAATAAATTTACAACACACAGACTGCCAACCATTAAAGTAAAGAAGAAAGGAGATCAAAAAAGTCCTAGTGTGTTGAGGGTGATCTGTCAGCCCCCCATTACTTCTGGGCTCAAGTCACAGATGGGTTCATTGCAACCACTATAGTTATACCAGTGCAATAGTTAATTTTTTTCCTGTGTACCACGATTTGTGACACCAAATAAAAAAAAACATTGACGTATCATGAGAACAGTGTACTCTTTCTTTCTTTCTTTTCTTCGTTTTCTACATTTCGACAATGAAAGGATGTGAATCATAAATCTTCTCACTCCAGTGCATCCAGCGCCACACCTGTAATGAGGCGAGGTGAGGTGCCCGTCTCGGCCAGCGGACCGGAGGGAGGGGTGGCCCAGGCATTTTTTTTTTTAACTTTATTGTAAAGTTATATAATAGTATCTCCAGCAGGTAGCGGCCTATTTACCAACCACTCCGGACCTGCTCACTGCCGCCCCCGCTTCCCCTTGTACTATAGGCCGCGGAGGATGGTAATGAGTAGGCCCAGGCCAGGCCGCGATCCCACTGCCGCTATTGTTATACTCAGGGGTTTTTTCAGACCCCCGAGTATAATAATCGGAGCCCCAGGGAGGTGAGGGAACATATTAAACAATGTTACTTGCCTCTCCAGGATCCGATGTCACTCCTAGGAGGCTTCGGGCCTATATGTTAATGTGTCAGACCTCATGTGGTCTGGGATATTACCATATAGGCCCAAAGCCTGTGCTTGCAGTACCATATAGGCCCAAAGCCTGTGCTAGTAGTAATAGCCTGTTACTGCTAGCAAAGGCTTTGGGAATGTATGGCAACAGGCTGTTACTGCTAGCACAGGTTTTGGGCCTATATGGTACTGCTAGCACAGGCTTTGGGCCTATATGGTATTATCCCAGACCACGTGACGTCTGACACATTACCATACAGCCCCAAAGCCTGTTAGGATTAACATCGGATCCCGGAGAGGTGAGAAACAGTGTTTATTATGTTCCCTCCTCTCCCCTGGGGCTATGATTATTATACTCGGGGGTCTGATAGATATAGATAGATGTAGATATGTAGGGGTTGGGTGCGTAGAGAAGTGAGAAGTCAAAGATGTCTGTGTTTCAAACTTTACAGAGTCAAGTCACAGCTGGAAGAAGTGGTCATGGTGGTCCAAAGGGAAGATACGGGAAATGTGGGAAGACGTCTCCTGTGATTATTACTGCACAAAATATTACTGCATTTTATTTATTGTAATATTACCGCTAGCACCCCCAACAGTCCCCCCTCCCCCCGCTGTCTGAGGCAGACGGTCAAAAGATGAACAACACCCTCCCCCAGACTCAATATGGGGGGCGTCTTTTGATCGTCTGCCTCAGGCAGCGGAGACATTAGGTTCATCACTGAGTGCATCAGCGGGCAAAAGAAATAAATTAAGAGTTTATTTGCATGACAGGTTGTCAGAGCCATGTGGTGGCTGATTTTTAATTGATGAAAAACATATTTTGAAAGTCTGTGTGACCAATTCAGTAAATATGTTATTTCTCATGCTGTTTTCACAGATCTGCAGAAGAAGCAGATGAGTTGAATATAATGATGAAGCCGTAAACAGGCAGATCCTGCTTCACCACTGTATCCCTGTTTGCTCCAACCACAGGAGCTGTAAGTGCGATGTGATGACATCGCTCACATTGTGCCTGTAGCTCCCTGAACACCCCGGGAGAAGAGACTGCAGACAAAGCAGCAGGGGAGCGAGTACAGGTGAGTATCAGTGTTTTTTATGTTTTGGGGTAAAATTAAATTGGTAGCAGATGAAGGGGGGCATTAAACTAGCGGCAGATGAAAGGGGGACATGAAACTGGGTGAAGATGGAAGGAGGACATAAAAATGTTGGTAAATGGAGGGAAACATTAAACAGTGGGGGTCGCTGGACAGGGTCAGAAAAATGGAGGGAATTGGAAGAAGACATTAAACCGCGGTACTAGCTGGAGGTGACATGTCCGACTCTAGTTGCCCCAGTTTTATGTCGCCCTCCAAGCTTCCCTTATGGTTTAATGTCCCCCTCAAGTTGCCTCCATGTTAATGTAACCCTCCAGCTGCCTCATAGTTTAATGTTTCCCCTCTAGTGTCCCCCAGTTTAAACTGGGGCACCAGGAGAGGGACCTCATACTCCCATACTCTCATACTTTTGGGCAATTGGAGGGGAACATTATAATGTGGGGGCATATAATGTTAAGGTGACTGTAGGACCATTATACTGTGTGGAGGCACAAAGAAAAATGGATGAGAATGGGCCTAATTGGGAGTGAGTCTTGCACCGCGGACGACACAGCTGTCTTAGCCGCGGAATCTGCGGGAAGAAGAGGCTCCTCGCTTGTTTTTCCCCTTAGCATAAAAAAAACGCTAGCGGGGAAAAAAAGTGAGCGACTCCCATTCAAATGAAAACCATGGCTGATGCCATAGAGAAGAATATGCTGCTTTGTTTATATTTTGCTCTGTAATTGTTATATAAGACAAAAGAAGAGCAAGTAGCTAAGGGCATAGTGGGAGGTGCCATATAGGGAATTATTTATTCTTTTTAATTAGTGTAGATTCTGCGTTTAGCGATCTTCAAGGAAAAGCACTTTGGTTGTCCATGCTTTTTCACTGAACATCCAGAAGCCAGTAAGCTGGAATCCTTTCTTTTCAAAGTTAAACGGTTATCCGCTTTACATCTCAGGGCCGTCTTTTAGTGAAACTTACTACATTAGTACAAAAAAGGAAGTGTTACCTATTGAATATTATTTTGTTCTGGTTTGTAGCAGAAACTGGTCTCTTCCGCCAGTTTCTTTCTGGAAATTCCCTTGATCTGCAGATGCTGCCTCCCCTGCTACTTTTACATTACGTAGAATAAACCTTTTTTTTTCTTTTTCTTTCAGATTTTCAAACCAGCCCTTACTGACCTGAAAATCCATAGGGGTAGATCCTTCACCTTAACTTTCCTAAGGCTTTTGATATAAGGCTTTACCGCTTCCTGTTGTGATCCCAGCGTTTACTTGAATGCCTTTTTGTGGATTTTGTGGTTTAATGAAATGTTTTGCAGTTGTTTGTGTTGGTGTAGCTGCAGAAACAGCTTTACGGATTTCCTTCTCCTCTTTTCTCTTCTCCTTGCTGTTCACTCTTTAATGCCATAATGACGTCCAACTGCAGCAGCTGTTTTGCCTGAACAAAGCATATCTAACAGTTCTACCTTTACTTTTAGTTCCTCGATTTTCCCCATTTTTTTCACTTTCATTTCACATGGGACCCATGGCTGCCCACAGTAATACTGTACTCATCCCAAAAAATCACTGCAAGATCAACCCTGAACCTCTTCAAAGAACCGGAGTTCCTTTACTGTACAATATGTACAGATCTATACAGTGGATCAGAGATGCCATTATGTACTTACATCAGTCTCTCGTGTGACTTCACTTGGTGATCTTTTGTTTGAGTACACTTACTGTACTGTAGGCAATCTTGGATCCTCATCACAGTGTTCCTATGACACTACACTAGTTCGGAAAGTCAGAATACTTCATTTAGGGAAAATGGACACTGCTGTTGTCAGTCTTTGTGCATCTTCCTCTGACCCTCAAAATCAAAACTGCGATGTGGAAAATTACAATGTGAACATGCACCTTTCTATAAAAACTGGGGCAGCCATACAGTATTTGACATGGAAAAACAATCTTACAGTCACATTAATAGCTGATCTTTATCTATGAAGATGCAGCTGCCATGTTCCATTTATAATACTGGTGTTTTCCAATGTGTCAAGTGGACCTCTGGCCCCTTTAAAACCTGGAATTGGGCAAGTCAATAATAAACTGAACCATCAGCCTCAATGTAGCTTTTACTTATCTACAGCAGTAGAAATAAAACAATAGCACTCATTGGTTGCTATGAACAATAAAGCCAGATTTTTGTTACACAATTTTCAGAAATGAGGCCAGGGTGGTGTTGAATTTTGTTAAATAAAGACAGAGTGCATGGTTTTTTTTTTTGTTTTTTTTTAATTCATGGTTGATCCGTTAGTTGCTGCCATACCAAGATCAGATGTCCCTGTGGCCAATGATAAGTAAACATGGCCAGTGACTGATGTCACCATTCATGGCATGCTGTTGGACACTGCTTTGCCTGCAGCGATTTCAAGTCCCTCAAGTCGCTATGCTCTGTAGTAAACACAGGACTGGAAGAGAGGGGAGGTAACACAGAAAGTTGGGTAATGTGACTGAATTCATAAATTGGGCATATTATGAAGGTTTTTTTTTATTGTCATATGGGTATCATCTTATATTATCTTTAGAACAATGGCCTGTTTTAGGGTTGAGGAATGTTTGTTTTCTGTCCATTTGCTGTCTGAGATTTTCCCTTCGTATGTTATCCAGGATCTCCAAGCAATCTTTGCACATGGATGGCATGATTTTCACTAACCCTTTGACTTGAAAGTCATATTCTGTCTAGCAGTAAAAGTGTAAGCTTCAATTTTTTCTTTGTGAGAAACAATGGATGTCTGAATATACAGGTCTGTGTACTGCTTATGGAAAACATGGACAGCAATGAGGTCTTATAAGTAGAGATGAGCGAGTACTGTTCGGATCAGCTGATCCGAACAGCACGCACGCACTGAAATGAATGGAAGCAACTGGTACTTCCGCTTTGACGCCGGCCGGCCGCTTAACCCCCCCACGTGCCGGCTACGTACATTCATTTCAATGCGTGCGTGCTGTTCGGATCGGCTGATCTGAACAGTACTCGCTCATCTCTACTTATAATCATATACATATATTTTTTATCATATGGGATAGACCTGATATAACAAACCTTTCAGGTATTAGGACCTTGCTATCATCATGATAACTATAACATGTTGCGTTATAAAGACACAAGGTGTATACACTAGGCCTTTGTTGATATTGGTGTATTTTATACCAGGATTAGAGATGAGCGAACAGTGTTCTATCGAACACATGTTCGATCGGATATCAGGGTGTTCGCCATGTTCGAATCGAATCGAACACCACGTGGTAAAGTGCGCCAAAATTCGATTCCCCTCCCACCTTCCCTGGCGCCTTTTTTGCACCAATAACAGCGCAGGGGAGGTGGGACAGGAACTACGACACCGGGGGCATTGAAAAAAATTGGAAAAAGTCATTGGCTGCCGAAATCAGGTGACCTCCATTTTAGACGAATAGTGGATTTCAAATCCGGGTCATATGAGAATGTGAACTTTGTGACTATGAGACAGGGATAGCTGTACAGGCAGGGATAGCTAGGGATAACCTTTATTTAGGGGGGAATGTTATTAAAAATAACTTTTTGGGGCTCTATCGGGTGTGTAATTGTGATTTTTGTGAGATAAACTTTTTCCCATAGGGATGCATTGGCCAGCGCTGATTGGCCGAATTCCGTACTCTGGCCAATCAGTGCTGGCCAATGCATTCTATTAGCTTGATGAAGCAGAGTGTGCACAAGGGTTCAAGCGCACCCTCGGCTCTGATGTAGCAGAGCCGAGGCTGCACAAGGGTTCAAGCGCACCCTCGGCTCTGATGTAGGAGAGCCGAGGGTGCACTTGAACCCTTGTGCACCCTCAGCTCTGCTACATCAGAGCCGAGGGTGCGCTTGAACCCTTGTGCACACTCTGCTTCATCAAGCTAATAGAATGCATTGGCCAGCGCTGATTGGCCAATGTATTCTATTAGCCTGATGAAGTAGAGCTGAATGTGTGTGCTAAGCACACACATTCAGCTCTACTTCATCGGGCTAATAGAATGCATTGGCCAGCGCTGATTGGCCAGAGTACGGAACTCGACCAATCAGCGCTGGCTCTGCTGGAGGAGGCGGAGTCTAAGATCGCTCCACACCAGTCTCCATTCAGGTCCGACCTTAGACTCCGCCTCCTCCGGCAGAGCCAGCGCTGATTGGCCGAAGGCTGGCCAATGCATTCCTATGCGAATGCAGACTTAGCAGTGCTGAGTCAGTTTTGCTCAACTACACATCTGATGCACACTCGGCACTGCTACATCAGATGTAGCAATCTGATGTAGCAGAGCCGAGGGTGCACTAGAACCCCTGTGCAAACTCAGTTCACGCTAATAGAATGCATTGGCCAGCGCTGATTGGCCAATGCATTCTATTAGCCCGATGAAGTAGAGCTGAATGTGTGTGCTAAGCACACACATTCAGCACTGCTTCATCACGCCAATACAATGCATTAGCCAGTGCTGATTGGCCAGAGTACGGAATTCGGCCAATCAGCGCTGGCTCTGCTGGAGGAGGCGGAGTCTAAGGTCGGACCTGAATGGAGACTGGTGTGGAGCGATCTTAGACTCCGCCTCCTCCAGCAGAGCCAGCGCTGATTGGTCGAGTTCCGTACTCTGGCCAATCAGCGCTGGCCAATGCATTCTATTAGCCCGATGAAGTAGAGCTGAATGTGTGTGCTTAGCACACACATTCAGCTCTACTTCATCAGGCTAATAGAATACATTGGCCAATCAGCGCTGGCCAATGCATTCTATTAGCTTGATGAAGCAGAGTGTGCACAAGGGTTCAAGCGCACCCTCGGCTCTGATGTAGCAGAGCTGAGGGTGCACAAGGGTTCAAGTGCACCCTCGGCTCTCCTACATCAGAGCCGAGGGTGCGCTTGAACCCTTGTGCAGCCTCAGCTCTGCTACATCAGAGCCGAGGGTGCGCTTGAACCCTTGTGCACACTCTGCTTCATCAAGCTAATAGAATGCATTGGCCAGCGCTGATTGGCCAGAGTACGGAATTCGGCCAATCAGCGCTGGCTCTGCTGGAGGAGGCGGAGTCTAAGATCGCTCCACACCAGTCTCCATTCAGGTCCGACCTTAGACTCCGCCTCCTCCAGCAGAGCCAGCGCTGATTGGCCGAATTCCGTACTCTGGCCAATCAGCACTGGCTAATGCATTGTATTGGCGTGATGAAGCAGTGCTGAATGTGTGTGCTTAGCACACACATTCAGCTCTACTTCATCGGGCTAATAGAATGCATTGGCCAATCAGCGCTGGCCAATGCATTCTATTAGCGTGAACTGAGTTTGCACAGGGGTTCTAGTGCACTCTCGGCTCTGCTACATCAGATTGCTACATCTGATGTAGCAGTGCCGAGTGTGCATCAGATGTGTAGTTGAGCAAAACTGACTCAGCACTGCTAAGTCTGCATTCGCATAGGAATGCATTGGCCAGCCTTCGGCCAATCAGCGCTGGCTCTGCCGGAGGAGGCGGAGTCTAAGGTCGGACCTGAATGGAGACTGGTGTGGAGCGATCTTAGACTCCGCCTCCTCCAGCAGAGCCAGCGCTGATTGGCCGAATTCCGTACTCTGGCCAATCAGCACTGGCTAATGCATTGTATTGGCGTGATGAAGCAGTGCTGAATGTGTGTGCTTAGCACACACATTCAGCTCTACTTCATCGGGCTAATAGAATGCATTGGCCAGAGTACGGAATTCGGCCAATCAGCGCTGGCTCTGCTGGAGGAGGCGGAGTCTAAGATCGCTCCACACCAGTCTCCATTCAGGTCCGACCTTAGACTCCGCCTCCTCCAGCAGAGCCAGCGCTGATTGGCCGAATTCCGTACTCTGGCCAATCAGCACTGGCTAATGCATTGTATTGGCGTGATGAAGCAGTGCTGAATGTGTGTGCTTAGCACACACATTCAGCTCTACTTCATCGGGCTAATAGAATGCATTGGCCAGCGCTGATTGGCCGAATTCCGTACTCTGGCCAATCAGCACTGGCTAATGCATTGTATTGGCGTGATGAAGCAGTGCTGAATGAGTGTGCTTAGCACACACATTCAGCTCTACTTCATCGGGCTAATAGAATGCATTGGCCAATCAGCGCTGGCCAATGCATTCTATTAGCGTGAACTGAGTTTGCACAGGGGTTCTAGTGCACCCTCGGCTCTGCTACATCAGATTGCTACATCTGATGTAGCAGTGCCGAGTGTGCATCAGATGTGTAGTTGAGCAAAACTGACTCAGCACTGCTAAGTCTGCATTCGCATAGGAATGCATTGGCCAGCCTTCGGCCAATCAGCGCTGGCTCTGCCGGAGGAGGCGGAGTCTAAGGTCGGACCTGAATGGAGACTGGTGTGGAGCTATCTTAGACTCCGCCTCCTCCAGCAGAGCCAGCGCTGATTGGTCGAGTTCCGTACTCTGGCCAATCAGCACTGGCCAATGCATTTCTATGGGGAAAAGTTAGCTTGCGAAAATCGCAAACTGACAGGGATTTCCATGAAATAAAGTGACTTTTATGCCCCCAGACATGCTTCCCCTGCTGTCCCAGTGTCATTCCAGGGTGTTGGTATCATTTCCTGGGGTGTCATAGTGGACTTGGTGACCCTCCAGACACGAATTTGGGTTTCCCCCTTAACGAGTTTATGTTCCCCATAGACTATAATGGGGTTCGAAACCCATTCGAACACTCGAACAGTGAGCGGCTGTTCGAATCGAATTTCGAACCTCGAACATTTTAGTGTTCGCTCATCTCTAACCAGGATATTATGGTCTCTCTTCCATTAAGTACTACACATTTTGTCCCAGTGCACATGACTTAAAGTCAAGCACAACTAGCTTTTTATATCATTGCTGATATTTCCCATGACCTTCTATGTATTTGACAGGTTTACTGTGTCAATTATACCTACAATTTTTTTCTATGGCACTTCAGTGCCAGATGGGACTTCAATCCAATGCAGCTCACAAAGAAGCCAGAAAGACCTCAAACTCTTCCAGATAAATCAACATCATGTCGAACAAAGTAAAAATAATACAATCTCCAAGATCTTTAGGGCCCACTTCAAGATTACCTTGCGTGTTTCTATCATGCTATAAAATACTACATGCACTTCAATTCAGACTGTACATTTACCACAGCCAGAATATTATATTTACTGGTAGCAAGCTGGTGGCATTTACCTGTAATAAATTTGGATCATATCAAAAAGAGTGAATATATCTCTTTCTGTACGTCATTGTGACATTATAGGTCCAGATGACTAACAGATTTAATTTATTATTGTTTATGTAGACTTCACATACTGGAACATATGATAAGTTAAAGGGAATGTCTTACCAGAAATGATCTATTTTTAATGTTTCATTTTCAGCTTTTATGATAAAAATATACTTTAAGAATTTTTACTGATTAAAATTTAGCATGTTGCTATCTACATTTTGAAAAAGCACTGAATAATAGACTAACATTTAGCAATTTGGTAGGTTTCCTTGGAAGGCGTCACTTTATTTATGCAAAACCAAGATTAGATCTATTAGGTGCTAAGCTAAGGGTCCATTCACACAGAGTAAACGCACGCTCATGTTGGCAAAATACACGTGTAAAGAATACACGAGTAAAAATAAGACTCCTATTGACTTCAATGACATTTTTTACACGTGTAAAAAAACGCTTCATGTGGCCTCATGATCTACAATGAATTACAAACAAAGGAATAAAATAGTATCTCTAATTTCTGACGTTTATCTTTAAGCTGAGCACTTCACTATAAACTGTTTTATTTTTATGTCTGCAGAAAAAGTATTTATAAGACCGGATTCACATCTGTGTTAGTGGGCATTTACGCGTAGTAAAGTGGCGCTGATTCTGGCACGATAACTCGCTGCAGAATCAGTGCTGATAAAAGGACTCCCATTGAGCTCAATGGGTTCTGTCTTCCACACGGAACACATTGAAATCAATGGGAGGTTTTTTAACCCATTGATTTCAGTGTGTTCCGCGCAGAAGACGGAACCCATTGAACTCAATGGGAGTCTTTTTATCAGTGCTGATTCTGCCGCGAGTTATCTTGCCAGAATCAGCGCCAATTTACTTTGTGTGAATGCCCCCTTAGAGTCTCAACTGCAGATTTTGCTTAAAATCGTCAGAGAGAAAAGGCCTGCAAGGAGGGTTTTTCTCTCCGCTGGTTTCAGTATAAGGGAGCTTTCACACAGGGCAAAATGGCTCGGAATCTGGCACGACGCCGCATGGAATTCACACGATTGCCGCCAGAATAGAGTTCTATGGGGAGGCTTTTTAACTGCGCAGATTCTGGCGGCAATCCCGCACGGAATTTGCACGAACAACACGTGAATTCCACGCCATTTTGCCACATGTGAAAGGTCCAGGTCCCTAAAAGTGTTAAAAACCAGGTGGACCCGATTTCAGTCTATGGGGTCCGTGGGTAAGCGCTTTTTAAAAGGAGAGGGACTCCACCTTTCGGGCCTCCATGCAGACCTGAATGCAAGTGCGAACTTATAGTTATGGTTGACTATTATTTATGGTCAAACTGCTCTGCTGGTTCTACGCTATTGTTCTTTCTTGAATGAATATTACATTTAATGCTGTGTGTTTCTAGCAAGAAATAATGAGATGTAAAGCTGAATGCGGAGATAATTAATGATCCATCCAAAGCAATCAGCATAAAAAATAGTGGCCCCTAAATAAAAGATTGCAGCGCATGAACTAAAGCCAATGCAGTCACTAATTTACATCCCTTCAAAACCAGACCAAAAGGCTAAAAGTTCAAAAATTGCATTTCAGATGATAATATTGATAGTAAATGCTCATTAACCTCTAGAATTCACACAAATGATTATCACGGGCTCTCAGTTCCATCAAGAGTATTGATCATCTGTATTAACATTGTTTGTGTACAAATAATAAATGATCGACAATAATTCTGTAAGCAAACAATGCTGACATGAGAAATCAATAACCCTAATGATGACTGGTCACTAATAATGCCCATTTGATTGATGCTTAAATTAATTAGGAATTTGACACATTATAACAATTTCCATATTGCTGTCACTTGGACCTGTCTCTCTCATCATTTGATGCTTCTAAAGAGATGTAAAAAAAAAAAAACAACCAACAGCAACAAATTAGCTGAAAGCAGGCAATGTAACGTATGACACAGACGGCATGCTGGGGTCAGCTTGATTCTGACTATTGAAAACAGAGATATTGTTGCATTATAATATCACACTGTGCTTTATAAACAATGTAGTCTATTTCCCTTAGACCAGTTCTGTGATGACTTCTTAAATAAAGGAAATTCACATCAAATTGTTCATTCTGTAAACTACTTAAACATATCACTCATTATTTAGACATTTTTACTAGAGAGCCTGGCAGCCTTTACCAACACTTTCTCGTTGGCAGGACTTTGGCAATGTTCCTGCTTAGTAAAAGGATGAAGGCATTGTAGATATGTGGCGTATATCTCTAAATCCAATGTAATGACACCAGATTTATGGCTCTTTTGGTGTTTCTTCATCACCATAGAAATGAACATAGAAAGTATATTCTGTATGTATTATCCTGTATATTTATACATGTCGCTTTTAGAGGCAAACATGTTCACACAAATGTTTTATGACAGTTTTATTTCTTCTTAGTGCAAAATATTATAGAAAAATGATCTATCAGGAAGCTATATGCATTAAAATTACACTTTTTTGATTATCAAATTATTTTCAGTGATTTTACTACTAAAATAAAAAAGGCATTTACACTACACTGTGGCTTGACTGACTGCAACAGTTATAGCACACTCTGAACAGACTGACCACAGTATTTATACTAGACTATGGAATGACTGACTACAGCATTTATGCTACACTTTGGATGGATTGACTGACTGCAAAATTAAAGGGGTTTTCCAGGATTTGTCACATTTTCCTGTAGGGAGCTAAGCCAATCAGTAGGTAGTGTAAATTAGACTAGTAGGTCTAAGAGTTAGTTCACACGGGGCAAAATGGTCAGGATTCTGAGGCGGAATCCTGGTGTCTCCTCCTGAGGTTGTAACTTTTTTTCTTATTTACTAATAAGCAGCTTGGTGCAACAAGAGCAAAGATGTTTTCCAGTACTTCATCCATTTGTGATATGATGGAAATGTACACTGCCAGGCCGTGTCAATTATAACAGATTGAGGTTGATGCTCTCATTGCACCAGCACCAAACATCTCATTGGCATATTAAGAAAAGGTAATATCTTATCCAAGGAGGCACTGATCAGGATGCAGAAAATTATGTTCTATGTAAGTGAACTCTAGCTTTCTACCTGTGCCTATAGTTTAATAGGGACTGTTCTGATGACAGACTCCCTTCAAATGAATTGAACTAGGCTGCAGCATGGCCATATGACCATTGGACAAGATGTTACTTTCTTAGAAGAAAGCAACTATCCAGACATCATGGCTCATTTGGATCTTTTTGGTGACGTTACAGATATTTTTTAATGATGTGGATATAGTGATGGTAGTATTTCAATACCCTGACAGGACTTACCTTGGTAAGGAAGGATATTTAGATCAAATATCTTTTTCTTTATTTCCCTGCTTCTTTGGTTCATCATATTGTTGGTTTATTTTTAAAATTGTTGGATGTTATTTTATACGATTCATCAATGCTATACATTTTTATTTTTAGATCTATAATAAAGTATTATAGGTGATCTTGAGAACAGTTAGTGTTTGTCATTACTTTCAGCCTTTGTGGATACTGGGGGCTTCAATGTGCACTTGACACCTGACAATAGAGGAACCCCTAAACAGTGAGGCACCACCAATTCTGAATTGTAACAATTAAGATAAAAGTGGAATGGTGGAAACCACTAGAACAGACACAGGAACTTAAATCAGAGAACATCCAGGCCAGAGGAATTTCCCTTGCAGAGGCAGTAGCATTGGTTGTGAATAGAGATGAGCGAGTACTATTCGAAATGGTCGTTTCGAATAGCACGCACCCATAGGAATGAATGGAAGCGGCCGGCACGCAGACTTTGCTGGCGGCCGGCCACTTAACCCCCTGCGTGCCAGCTACGTCCATTCATTCCTATGGGTGTGCGCTATTCGAAACTGGAGTTTCGAATAGTACTCGCTCATCTCTAGTTGTGAACTTTCCCTTTCCTAAAATGTGCTAATTAATTCAGCACCATGGATGTTACTGAGTTGCTTGCATAGCATGACTTAGATGAGATAGCAGACTGGTACCGCAGCTGGTTTGTACAAGCTAGTCTAAGGGTTACACCCCTTAAGGCTAAGGCCCCACATAGTGGGCCAATTCAAAAAAGCGCTGAGGGAAAAACCACAGCGGCAACGTTCACTGTATTAAAGTGAATACGTGTAGATCAGAAGTACCCTGGCAGGGCTGTTATATAGCGGATGGTGCCTTCTGTTTTCGACACAGTTCCCTACATAGCTGCCAATGCTGGAGTCAGCCAGAAAAGTTAACTAGTGCAAGAACCATCAGTATGAAAATTCCCTGGGGGCCGAGAAAACCCCTAGAATCCCAGAAAGGAGGTGTGGACTTTACCAAAGCAGGAGTGCCCAATAGGTGCTAATTACACAGGATCATGGTACAAACATAGAGACTAGGTCAACATCAGTGCAGTACATGAATCAGATATAGTATCCGATGGTCAAGGTAGTGGCATACTCAGAACTAGTTAGGGAACATGTGCCAGTACCAGGAGAAACGGTGTGGAACAGACTTGGAATAAAGTGGTTTGAAGAAGGACCTACAAGAAGAACAAGCAGATAAAATCATACCAGGAAATGCTCAGTGACCTGTACGCTAAAAATTAATGAAAGACTTGGCTGGTTTTAATAAGTCGACTGTCAAAAACAGCTACATAGCAACATAGGTGGTGTAACTAAAGTCTTGTGAGCCCCGATGCAATCTTTTGTTCGGTGACCCCTATCTCAACCATACAATGAATTTTTTTTTTTCATATGTAGATTGTGAGCCCCATATAGGGATCACAATGTATTTTTTTTTTTCCTATCAGTATGTCTTTGTAGAAAGGGAGGAAAGCCACGCAAACACGGGGAGAACATACAAGCTCCTTGCAGATGTTGTTCCTGCTGGGATTCGAACCCAGGACCCCAGCGCTGCAAGGCTGCAGTGCTAACTACTGAGCCACCGTGTTGCCCCCTCCTACAATGAATTTTGATAGTGATGGTTACGGGTGCTAAGGAGTTTCATCAACCTTAGTGTGGTTAGGGTAATCTGTGGGGCTCCTTGGCTTATGGGCCAGATGGAAGCTGCAATCTTAACACTGATGCCAGTGCTTATGGGCCCTCTAAGGCCCATAAGCATGCTGCTAAGACTTAACTGTGCATCTCTTGAAAGACTGTTCATCTACATCAACTCTGAGAAGACACAGGACAGTGGTAGACATGGGAAAGGTGACAAAGAATATTCTTAAAAGTCTGTCTGAAATTTTGGAAATAAAATCAGATTCATTTTTGGAACACACATTTCTGCTTAATAGAGTTGAAGTCAAGAAGTCATGAGATTACTCTGAAAGCAATTTCTGTGTTCCTAGAACCATGCCGGTGCATTTTGGTTGGCAAACAATCTTTAACAATCTGTTTGATAAAGAAAATATGTGCCTGAACCTAATAAAACTTAGATATGTCATGGCGCCTGAAACAGTTCTCACAAGAGTGGTCATGAGATTGTTACCACTAAGATGGGTAGAAAAAAATCATTAAAACTCTGCATCATTTTTAATTATTTACATTTGCATAAAATGTTAACTTTTAATAGCCTACAATATTAAACATTGGTTATTTCCATGGGAAGAAACTTTCAGGCTACTATCAACAGTGTTGTAAATGTGGTCCCCTGACCTTCAACTTTTCAATGTGAGCATCTGGTTTTTACTGCAGAAAAGCACCAGGTCGCAATCTCAGGTGTAGTCCCAGTTTACTGATAGCTGACATGGACAGGTCAAGAGACAGTGCTCTCTGGCACCACAGGAACAGAGAAAGACACGGTCAATAGAAGTTAGGGCAAGTGGAGTAGGTTTAGATATGGGTAATCAGGCAGAGGTCAGAAGAAAAAAACAAGAAAAAAAAGACCCATTATTCCCATTTCAGCCATGAAACCCTGTCTCCGCCTCCCTGAGTTGGTCAGGAGTTATTGAGATAGCCAAATGCACATGTTCTATGTTGTTTCCATAACTCCCATAAAGGTAAATCACAGTTATGAAAATAGCATATTACAGGGGGCTACGCTGTGTACCCAATTCCCAGAGTCATCGAAATTGAAGCTCTGTAATTCCAGACCTTGTGGTCAGGAGTAGGAGCTGCATATTCTCATCTCAGATATGAAAGAGGACCTTTCATGACCTTGGGCACATGTAGTTTTATATACCACTAGAAAACCGACGGTGCACTAAATTCAGCAAACTATCGGCTTCCTCATTCTGTACCCAGGGCTGGAGATATCTGTGCTGTTATCATGGCAACGATCTCAGCCCACTGTCAGAAGCATGTTCCTGACAGTTTAGCTGGGCTGTGAGGAATGACCTCTCTGACTGTACTCGTCCATAGACTAGTACTGGGGGGTGGCATTTCTCACAGCTTAGTGTCATGGCTGGGCAATAAGGAATACTCCCTCTGACAGTGCAGAGCTATGAACGAGTACTGTCAGGACGGGCATTCCTCACAGCCCAGCTAGACTGTCAGGAACGCCCTTCTGACAGTGGGCTCAGATTGTTGCCATTATAATAGCACCGATATTTCCAGCCCCGGGGCACGGAACGGGAAAGCCGACAGTGCGCTGAATTCAGCGCACTGTAGGCTTTCTAGCGGTATATAAAACCGCATGTGTCCAAGGACATGAAACTGCCTCTTTAAGTCTAAGATGCAGGAGATTGGCCAGGGACATAAGGCTAGGGGACGAAACAATGGCTAGAGGTAGAACTGTGGGTTGCTGGTGCTATAGTCTCCAATTCCTTTAACTGTGTTCCTGGTTTGCTGAATGCATAATGAATCTTATATCTTATATTGTGTTTAATATAATACAGCCTTCTGCTTGCACTATACATGAAAATAAGATCACATCTATAATACTGCTAAAAACCATGCTGCCAGTTTAGATATACTGCTGTGTATTGTAACTTGTTAACTTTTACCACCTTTTTCTCATAAAGTTTCCATTCATATTGCAGAATCAGACTACATCTGGCAGTAAGTAAACATTATGTCTAGTCTGAAAAAATATTCCAATTGCTACACAATAATCTTTTCACAGTTATAACAAAATATTTCAAGTAAAAACATGCTGTGTTATGACACGTAGTAAATGATCAGAACTGTTACTCTGCATTTTAGTCGGCATGAATTCTTTGACTTCTTACAAGTTCCACATTTCAATAAATGCTAATGATTTAGGTAGACAAGCTGAGATAAATATAATAGAAAGTTACGACATGACTGTATCATATATCATACTATAAAAGGGACATTAAGGATGTATACATACATCAGGTTGGAAAATCTAAAGCTCAAGAGACACATTTATGACTTGGTATGCGCATGATATGTGATTACAACCTGGCTTGTAAAATGTCCCTTGAGACTAGTAGTACATTAAGACACTGCAGGGATAAAAATTGCATATATTCATGTAAAATGTGCATTTACTTTTATGAGCGTGCCAAATGACATCTCAGTGTTTATGTATTTTTAAAATACTGACTCTATGATTTAATTTCAATTACACAACAAAATATCATGTAAAATCTAAGCTCAGTGCAGGCTCTTGAACACTGCCATTTCCCATAAACCATTTGTCACTTACATTCCCATACAAGAAATTATTACAGCACTTTGTGCTTTAATATTATGAGCCCCTCTAAAGATCATTTATGTAAACCATGCAACACGAGAACAGAACTAAAATATGTTACTTTTCCTGCTCTTCACATGAGCCATTCAATGTAATTTGCCATGCAAATAAGCAAGTATGTATGGCTCACAAACAGATGACTGTACGCTAAATGCCGTGTATTGATATTACCGCCAGTGTCAAAGGAAATCTTTCTTGAAGAAAGACCATTTTAGACTAAGAAGCTGTTCACACGTAGGAAATTAAGTCGGCCTTCCGCCTCAGATCAATCTCTAAATTCCGTCCCCTTGGAGCCAATGGTGGAAACTAAAGATGAGCGAATTGAAGCTGATGAAGTGAAATTCTATCTGAATTTTAGGAAATATTTAATTCGCATCGAATATGGATTTTTTCATGCTTCTAAAACGGCATCTGCATATGTTAGTACACCGGGCAAGGAATTCTGGGAATACAGGATCTCCCACAACGCCATGTGTGCAGCCAATCAGCAGCCAGCCAGCCCTGTGAGGTCACAGCCCTTTAATCCCTTCGCGACCACCCATAGCATCGGGTGCAGTTGTTAGCTGTAGCTCCATAACCCCCGGTTGGAGCACAGCTCCGATCGCGGGTTTTACCCCCTTGCACGCCACGGTCAAACATGACCACGACACACAAGAGGTTGCGCAATAATAATTGATTCCCCATCACCTGCCACGGCGAGATCGGGGTTGCCAGTGACCTCAGGCTGCTAGATGCCCCCACTACCTGGTTGATCCTGCCAAGAACTGAGGAAGTCAGCCTATGTGTCTGCATAGGCTGACTTCCTCTATAGACTGCAATCCATGTGTATTGCAGTCTATAGTGCTGAACCAGTGATTCCACACTACTATACAGGCTCTCTGCAGCCAGGAAATAGCTATTTTTTTACGTAATTTGACGCAAATTAATTCAGATTGAATAGTTTTGAGAAATTTGATGAAACTGCCGAATCGAAGTCTTGAGAAATTCGCTCATCTCTAATGGAAAGCAAAACAGAGCTGCCAGGGCTTTTCTCATTGGTTAGCCTCAGATACAATGCAGCTAACCTGAGTGAGCCTCGAGACGCAAGTTCTGTGGCTGAATCATGGAATCTGCAGGTAGTTTGAGAAGGAAAAATTTTTTTCAGTGCCCTGGTTCATGTCACTTCTACCCATTAAAATAAAATTGGGGGGGCAGATCCTGGCTTGAATTTGGAGCATATCTTAAAACAGACTGCCTCAAAATCTGCTGCAAATTCCCCTGTGTGAACATACAAGACTTTACATGAATGTACATTTGTGGAAAAATATTGGTTTGCAATGAATATAGCATGACCTCAATGTTTCTTTAAGTCAACATAACCTATCACAATTATGTTGATTTTTTCCCTTTCTAGGGAAACCTTGTGATTGTGCAGTGGTGGTGATTTCACTATGATGATCTCATGGCCAAAAGCACACTCTGAAGGAGTTTTCCTATCTCAAGTACTTTCCACAATGTCAGATTGGGGTCCCAAGACCGCAAAAACAGGGGTACTTCTTGAAAGAAGAAGAGATTGGTCAAATATGCCCCTGCTCCATTCATTTCGATATGACCACCATTGATAACTAAAGTCCATGGCTTGGGTATCTCTGGCGGTTTGATAAAATTAATGGACTGCGGGTGTGCCTTTCCAACTTCTTCTCCATTCAGAAAGCATTCATATTCAAGTGCTCAATGGCGGCCCCAGTGGTCAGACTCCTAGCAATCTTAAACTTATCCCTGTCATATGGTTACTAAGTTTTGGAAAACCCCTTTGGGTTAAGGTTCCACGTTGAGAAAACGCAGCAGAAACACCATATAGATTTAATAATGGAAGGTGAAAAAAGCAGAGAGAAACAAAGCAAAAACATAATGAAAAACTGTTCTGAAAAAAAGCACAATGCGTTTTGCAACATGGGCCTTAACCTTAGCCTGAGGCCCCATGTGACAAAAATGCAGCTTTCTTTGAGGCAAGTTTTGCTGAAGTTTATTGAGCCAATGCAAAGAATGGCTACAAAATGATTGGGATATACAGTGGCATGCAAAAGTTAGGACTCCCCTGGTCAAAATGACTGTTGTTGTTAACACTTCAGCAAGATACAGATGAAATTATCTTTAAAGTTAATAAAGTTAAAAGATTAAGTGGTCTATAATTTTATGCAATATCAGTGCATTATTATGTTTGAGTACAATTTTAGAGTAAAAACGGGAAAGGAGTACTTTGCAAAAATTTTGGAAACATTGTAGATTTGTGTGCTCAGATAACTTTGCACAAAGTCTCAGACCTTCATTAGCCAATAAGGGTCAAAGCACAACTGAGTTTTTTGGCGAGGATTTTGGCGAGGAAAAAATCTGCTTCCGGTATTAGGAAATGTTTTTTGGGCGCGCTTTTGGTGTGTTTTTTTAGGCTTTTTTAGATTTTTTCCTCCAACACAGTGTATGGAACTTGAAAAAACTGCTAGCTTTTTTCAAAGATAATTTATCTTCAACTTGCTTACCTGTTCGCAAAAACAGTCATATTGATCACCGGTTTCCAAACTTTTGAATGCCACTGTATAAAGAAAGCGCTTATACTTCCACCTTCTGCTCAATCCACTCCTGACTTTGGATCAAAAATCCTTACAAACAAATTTGCAACAAAAAAAGCTATGTTTCTGCAATATGGGGCTTGACTTTTTTTGGCAGATTTTTTTGAGCCAAAACATACAGTGGTTTTTAAAAGGAGTGGGAAAAAAAGAAGGACTGATATTATCCTTGCTAAATCCTGACTTTAGCTCAAAAAAACCACAGCAAAATTCTTTAAAAAAAATTGCAACATAGGAAATAGGTAGCATAGGAACCCAGGCTGTAGGTGATAGTTGAGGCTGAGGATCACCCCCATTTTAAGTAACTGGAAACCCCTTTTAATTTATGGAATTCAGAGCCACATAACCTATTACATCCCCTTGTTTTAAATGAAGCTGTCCAAGCAATTAGGTGGTCATGGCACACTCATCTTCTTAAATCCCCATCAGCTGTTATCCCTCGGTGAGATTGCTGCTATCCATAAAGTTCCCTTGATAAAAATGTGGTACTCTTTGATAGCTACTCACAAGAATGACCTCAGTCCTCAGCATGGTCCACTTATCTGGGCTTTTCATCAGGTAAAGATCTGAGCTGAACACCAGTAGCAATGATGTGGTCCTGTTAACTTTTTTCGAATGATGTACATCCAGATGAAGGCCCGGGGCCCAAAGTTGCAAAAACACTGTGCTTTGCAATACCTGCAAAGGGAATATGATTAATCCCATTGACACATTGCAGAAAAAAATCTGCTGCTTGTATTTTTGTAAATCGGAGCATGCCAATTATACCTACAGAGATGCTGGCATTGGCCGTCTATAGTATCTCACAAAAATCCATTTCGACTTCCTGGTGTCATGTGACTCATTAGTATTACAAGGTCTCAGGTGTGAATTGGGAGAAGATGTGTTAAATTTGGTGTCAGTGCTCTCACACACTTTCATACTGGTCACTGGAAGTTCAACATGGCACCTCATGGCAAAGAACTCTGAGGATCTGAAAAAAAAGAATTGTTGCTCTACATAAAGATGGCCTAGGTTGTAAGAAGATTGCTAACACCTTGAAACTGAGCTGCAGGATGGTGGCCAAGACCTTACAGAGGTTTAACAAGACACGTTCCACTCTGAACAGGGCTCGCCATGGTCGACTACCAGCTCTGTGATGCCACCATGGAGGAGTGGAAGAGGATTCTGGTGGCAACCTGTGACACTCTAGTTAACTTCATGCCCAAGTGGGTTAAGACAGTGATACATTTACACCACAGTCTTTTCCGCAGTGTTTTTTGCAGCAATTCACTGCATCAGGTGTTAGCCTTAAAGGGGTATTCCCATAACTCTTGTTCTGCAGCCTGAAGGCTCTGTACTCTCTTCACTTCCTGGATTTCCCGCACATTGGTGGGCAGGGTTTCACTTGCTCTGCTATCTGCTATGATCCACAGTATGATGCTGATGTGGAAACTGATGTAGCAGAGCTGGATTTGAGTCAGCTTGCATTACATACAGAGGTAACGGGGGGCGGAGCCTGACCGCGCGCTGTGATGGATGCACACTGATAGAGCTTCGTCACATTGAGTCCTTCTGTAGCCGCCACACAGCTTCTTTGTGAGCCAATATGGTCAAACCTGGAAGGGAAAGGAGCGGGGAACAACCTAGCACCCCAAAAATGCAAAAAATCCAAGGAGACTTACAGAAATTTGTGAAGAAGAAGAACCTGGCCTCCCCTCATGCTTCATCCAAGATGGCGCCCGGCCGCAGACTGGAGCTGGAGACGGGAGACGAGTCTGAAACAGAGAGCATCACTGAAGGTGAGCAACAAGAGACTGGCTCCATTTCTAAAGCTTTTTTACAGAAAACACTCACAAAAGCTTTAGCAAAAGCAGTCAGCCCCATCCTCACCGAGCTGGCTGAAATTAAAGCTGAAGTAAAATCTGTGGGCCTTAGAGTGAATGCTCTGGAGGACGCTTACACTACTATACGCTCTAACACAGAGGACGTGTCAGACACATTGCAGCTACATAAAGATCTCATTGACAGATCTTTGACCCTTGCAGAGGATTTAGAAAATAGGAGCAGGAGGAGAAACCTCAGAATAAAAGGGCTTCCAGAATCTTATCTGTTGGAAGACCTACCCAAAATGGCTGAAAGCTTATTTACTGATCTTCTAGGCCCAGATAGGGCTGCAAAAGTAGTGGTTGAAAGGATTCACCGGGCACTAAGACCTAAGCCCAGGCAAGGAGACCCACCCCGTGATGTGTTGTGCGGATTACTTTCATACACCGACACGGCGGCCATTTTAACTGCCTCACGTGCTGCAGAAAAAGTCTCAGTTGATGGAAATGAACTTTCTATTTACCAGGATGTCGCACCGTCTATATTAGCAAAAAGACGTATGCTTAAACCTCTGCTAGAGGAATTGCGCACAAGAAACATCCAGTACGCCTGGCTGTATCCTTTTGGCTTGGCCATCATATGTGGAGGAAAGAGGCTAACTGTACATTCTCCTAAGGATCTACCTGCCGTGTGGGATATGCTCGACATGGATCCCCTGGATATCCCATCTTGGATGCCGTCACAGGATCTTCTCCCATTACAGGAACTCCCCGATCTTTCTACCTGGGCTGGCGCCTCCAGATCTAGATCACCCAGAGTGAAGAAGCTGGCTATGCGTGGACGACTTCTCCCACCATAATCTATTGCTCTTGTTTCTACGGATTCTTTATAGACTATATAGTCATTTACTAAAATTTTAGTTCCGTACCTACCTCTTTGACATTGAAGTAATTTTCTACCCGCTTAGGTTAATGGTCCTAGGTGATTTTCATAGTTATGGTTGCTATCATTTGTAAAACTATGCTCTGTCTATAGTCTTATTGCTGACAGGATTACCATATTAAGTAACTAAGTTAGCTCTCATCTCAACGAGACTGTTGAGATTGTTCCCTGAATAGATATAGTTATATGTTTTAGTTCCCTTCGGGTGTTTGACTATGGGCGCTCATTAGCTCTCTACACCTCTTCTCAGGCGGTTAACGGTTGACTCGTTTTCCGATCAGGATTAACTTCGTTCCCTTATTGTTGGTTCATTTACTTTTTCAACGAACTTATCTGAACAATTTGGCACACTATCAATACTTCATTTGACATTTGTATGTGTTTACTTCAGTACAGCGGATCATTTATAGTTATTGCTTAGCTCTAATCTAACCTATTCCCCTCCCACTTTCTTTTTCTCCACCTCCTCATACCCCGTATCCTTTTACCCTCTCCCCCCCCCACTACCTTCTCCATCCCCCCCTCCCCCCCTTCCTTCCCACCTATGTCTATTGGATTGTTAGCTTGTCAATATATTATAACTTCTCACGGGGTCCCCAGACTTTTTTGACCATTTGTTACTAGACTTTTGATAAAATGACACACTCCAAATTGTGCCAACAACAATTAGTAATCACTTCATACAATATCAACGGTTTAAATTCTCCTGAAAAAAGGAGATGGTTAGAGAGATTTACTAAGACACAGAATACGGACATCCTATTGTTACAAGAAACACATTTTAAACAAGGAAAACTGCCTCGTATGCCTCGTTCACGATTTAACCAGTGGTATTATTCATGTCACCCAGATTCTGCGTCAAAGGGAGTAGCGATTGCAATTAATGTTTCAACCCCTTTCACATGTACGCAAAAACATGTGGATTCAGAAGGACGATATCTGTTTCTGAAGGGGAGAATAGACAATAAACCTATCACCCTAGCAAGCATCTACGCGCCAAATCATGGCCAGGTTACTTGGCTTTCAGCTGCCCTACATGACCTTTCACTATTCGCTGAGGGGGAAATAGTTCTAGGCGGAGATATAAACATGACCTTAGAACCTCACTTAGATGCATCTTCTGGGAAGACGATGCATTCGCAAAAAGCGATCCGTACGCTACATCTCAATTTGCAGAAACTACATCTAATTGATTCATGGCGATTAGTAAACACTAGAGTTAAGGATTACACCTTTTTCTCTACCCCTCACCAGTCATACCAGAGGCTGGACTACATTTTTTGTTCCCAGTCTTTGGTCTCGAATATTTCACAATCGCATATTGGTTCGATTTGCGTCTCAGACCACGCACCAGTAACTACAGTGTTTACTATATCCAACCCCTCGCCCAGAAATTGGTCTTGGCGCTTAAATGAATCAATTTTAGATAAACCTGAAATTCGCTCAGAATTGGCAAACGAACTAGAAACATTTTTCCAACTTAACACTACGGAGGACATCTCTCCCACACTTGTTTGGGAATCTCATAAATCTTTCATGAGGGGACTTCTTATCGCTAAGGCGTCCAAATTGAAAAAAGAAAGACAAAAGGAAATGGACTCGATTCTGGCACAAATTTCCTCGTTGGAAAGAGTGCATAAAAGATCCACTTCACTGTTGGCCCAAGCGGACCTAGCTAACTTAAGGGAAAAATTGAAACACCTCTTAAATTTTTCCACAGCAAAACAATTGCTTTACTCCAGATGTAAATTATACGCACACGGTAACAAAGGGGGTAAAATAATGTCAGCATTAATCAAAAAAGAAAAAATGAGAGCTCATATAGCCGCACTGAAAGATGCCCAGGGCTCAGTAGTGCATGACACTTGTAGCATAGCAGCTGCTTTTCATTCCTACTACCAGTCACTCTATAATATAGATTCTGACAAAACTCAAGACTTTAAAAGACTCCAACAAGAAAAAATTGACCTCTTTTTTCAGAAAGTGAACCTACCCACTCTTCCTGACTCAGCTGAGACCCAACTCCTACAACCGATTACAGAAGACGAAATTGCCAAAACAATTGCTACCTTTCCCACTGGGAAAAGTCCCGGACCCGACGGTTTTCCACTGATCTATTTTAAGCCCTTCCAAACCCAATTACTCCCTCATATAACCACGTTTTGCAATGCGCTTCTGCAGGGTACACCTATGCAGAAGCAGACCCAAGAAGCCCACATCACGCTGATAGCCAAAGAGGGAAAAGATCCTCTATCTTGCAGTAGCTACAGACCGATATCTCTCTTAAATCTAGATATCAAGATTTGGGCTAAGCTTTTGGCGCTAAGAATAAGTGATCTACTTCCCTCATTGCTTGATGCTGAACAAGCTGGTTTTGTAAAAGGAAGGGAAGGGAAACACAATTCCATAAGACTTCTTCATGCAATTGCTATAGCTAAGAAAGAGCATTCTCCGTTGTTGTTGCTTGGAACAGATGCAGAAAAAGCATTTGACCGGGTACACTGGTCGTACATGAGAAGCGCATTGCAGGCTTTCGGTTTCCCACTACCCTTTATAGAAGCCATTTTTTCCATTTACTCGCAACCACATGCGAGGATTAAAGTAAATGGATCTCTCTCTGAATATTTTTCCATAACAAACGGTACGAGGCAAGGCTGCCCATTGTCCCCAACACTATTTATCCTCTCTCTGGAACACCTCCTACAAGCGACGAAACAACACCCCAAAATTTCGGGCTTCACAGTTGGACAACATGACATATATTCTATGGCTTTTGCCGACGACATACTTTTCTTACTCTCAAACCCAATGGAAGGACTTCCTCATTTATCAGAGCTCTTATCTGCTTATGGGGAGATCTCCAACTTTAAAATAAATGTAGATAAATCAGAAATCTTAAACATTTCAGTCCCAAGACACTTAATAGACCAACTTAAGGCACGCTCTCCATATACGTGGAGACGAGATTCCATTAAGTACTTAGGCGTCCACATCACTCCCAACATAAGCGACCTATACAATAAAAATTTCGTCCCTCTGCTCAAAGAAATCAAAGCATCAATCCATACATATGATTTAACATGTATCTCATGGATAGGCAGACGGAACCTGTTCCAAACGTATGTTACCCCTAAAATCTTGTACCACATGCAGATGCTTCCTATTGCATTACCGAAGAGTTTCTTCCAATCTATGAAAACCCTGACAAATAAGTACTTCTGGTCCAATAAACCACCTAGAATGTCCTATAAATTACTCACAAGGCCAAAACACAAAGGAGGCCTAGCACTCCCAGACCTGTTATTATACTACAAATCTGTCCAGCTGTCCAGATGGATGTCCATGACATTTCCAGTAAGAGATCAGATTTTGACTGCGTTGGAACGAACCCATTTTGGTTCAGCATATAAACAAGTACTTTGGGCCCCAGAAGCAAAGCTGATGAGAAATTCTTCCTTTAGTACACTTCTGCGTGGTCCATGTGAAACATGGTCACAATACGGTCCCTTGCTGTCGCCACAAATTTCTCCTATCACACCGGCCTCTGCAGTCCCTGCGGTCCTAAAGAAACAGCTATTCGCAGAGTCTAATTTCTGGACTAAATTAGAAGGTTACAAAATAGCAGATCTTTTCAAAGATGGAACTCCCATCTCTCAACAAGCTTTACAACAATACCTACCGTCAGTCCGATTGAATTTTCTCCAATATGCTACTTTTAATACATGGATGACAGACATCAAGACTCTAGGATTTAAAAATAGGAACTTAACCCCTTTTGAAGTGAAGCTAGTCTCAGGTGCACCAATCTTTAGGAAACTGTCTTATCTCAAAACAGTCATTCTAAATGCTCAAGATTTCCCTACGCCGACCTATCTCATTTCTTGGGAAAAAGAATTGGACACACACCTCTCAGAAGAAGACACAGATTCAATTCTGAAACATTCGCACGGTTTTTCCAGATGCGTAAGATTGCAAGAGACTCATTTTAAACTTTTAGCTAGATGGTATAAAACCCCTGAGTGGCTTCATGCACACGGTCTAGCAGATTCCAAATTGTGCTGGAGATGTAAAACGCATATTGGCAACCTGACGCACATCTGGTGGAATTGCGACATGATTAAACCCTTCTGGTCAGGCGTTGAGACGCAGATTTCAAAAATTGTAAACAAAAAATTACAACTAACTCCTGAAATGGTTTTATTGTCTAAACCTTCTCCTCAATACTCTCCTTCCAAGGTAAATTTAACAACCCATCTAATTGCGGCTGCAAACTCACTGATCCCCCTTTTTTGGCTCCAACCATCACCTCCAACGCTTCAGTTATGGCGTGAGAAGGTACATCAAATAGCCAGGTACGAAGAATTGGTCAGCTGGCAACAACGTACTCGAGATTTATATCTGAAGGTCTGGTCACCCTGGTGGGATACATTCCCAACATTATCATGAGTTCATTAGACGAGCGGTTATTTTCCCTATTACCCTTGCCTTATCCTTCATCTCCCTTTCGAATTCATTCCTTCAATCTAATATTAAGTCGACATCCAATACTCCTCCCCCCTCCCCCCCATCCCTTACAATACTTCACCATCTACAACTTCTACAAGTCCTCCTTATTGCCTCTGTATATGATTGCTGTACTGTATTTTTCAAATATTATGTTTGCTTTACTGAAGTTTCAATGTACTATGCTGCATTTGATATTGCTGCTTGATATTCCCTAATCTGTACTTAATTTTGAACCTATTGTAAAATTTGTAAAATTTTCAATAAAATCAGAATTTAAAACAAAACATACAGAGGTAACGGACTCCTTATCTCAGCCATTTTCAGCCAAATTCAATTAAACCGGCTGATAAGTGGAAAAGCTGAAGATAGACAGCACAGTAATCCCGGAGCTCTCCCCTCCCCCTCCCTTATATGAGGAGCTCCATTGCTTATCAGCCCCCCCCTCCCCCTCCTGAAAGCAGGCAGCTACCTCACTTGACAAATGAGGAGATAATCCAAGGGGCCACACGGTGGCTCTGTGGTTAGCACTGCAGCCTTGCAACGCTGGGGTCCTGGTGTTCAAATCCTGCCAAGGGCAAAAACCATCTAAAAGGAGTTTGTATGTTCTCCCCGTGTTTGCGTGGATTTCCATCCCATATTCCAAAGACATACTGATAGGGAAAAATGTACATTGTGAGCTCTATGTGGGGCTCACAATCTACATAAAAAAAAAAAAAAAAAGAGCAGATAATCCAAAAGGGCCAGTGTCAACAATGAAGTGAATAAATTAAGATAGCGGCCAAACAAAGCAGTTTTGATAAAGCAATGTATTTAGAAAACGTATTATATCCACATAGACTAGCAGTATAGATAGGATCCTTGTTATGGGACTGTCAGGCACGGGTCAATCAGTCAGATCCAAATTAGTATTAGCATGTGTGCACCGCGCTAAGAATGACACAGACACTCAGTTCCGTTTTCAATCCCAGCTCATGCTATATCATCGCCTCCATAGCATTGAACTGCGTTTATTTCACGTCACACATAGTTATACAGGAAAGGAAAAGAAAGGGTTAATGCATAATATAACATGAAATTCTTCACATGATTGGCTCTTGATCGTGACGCACAGCAAATTGTAGTCTTGGTTACAATCTAAGGAATTTAGCAAAACATGAGAGTCAGTGCCATCTTAGCTCCAAAACTAATTTCTTTGCAAGGAAAATTAGTATTTCAACATAACGTAAATTATAAAAGTATAATCGTGACCTGAGCTCTGACATTACAACCCCTTTAATGTTTATTAGTTAGAAAACTGGGTACAAAGGGAGTGACTACTATTCCAACTGACCGATTCAAATTCTCATCTATGATCCAAGTATGGTATCTGTTCTTCCTCATATTCATAGTGGAGAATGCAGATTCACGTGTATATATAAAAGCAAACTGAGTAAAAACATTGACTAATATTTTTTTGCAGGCGATATTTAGCTGGTATTACAAAGTTTGTCTAGAATGTAATAGGATCACTGTTACATTCTACACCACAGTGGCTCACATTCAGCATTGTTGCCTTGCAGTTCTGGAGTCCCATTTTCAAATCCCACCAAGCACAAACATCTACAACAGTGGTCCTCAAATTTTTCAAACAGGGGGCCAGTTCACTGTCCCTCAAACCATTGGAGTGCTGAAATATAGTTTAAAATTTTTTTAAGATTATATGCTCCACAGTAGCACCTCCACAGTATTATATGCTCCACAGCATGCCCTCCCCCCCACACAGTAAATATATATACTCCTCAGTAAGCCCCCTCCCACACAGTATTATCTGCTTCTTAGTACATCCACCCAAACTGTATTATATACTCCTCAATACGCCCCCCCCACAGTATTACATGCTCCACAGTACATCCCCACCACACACACAGTATTATATGCTCCTCAGTATGCACATACAACTGAAAGCAGCAAAAGCTCACTAATGGAGAATCTTGTACCGGATTCCCCGTTAGTGAGCGATCCGGGCAACGGCGCACGGGCCAAATGAAGTGCAGGATACTCTCCATAGGTTTGAGTGTATTCTGGTTCCCTCCGCCACACTCCAAAGACATACCAATAGAGATTTTTTTTTATTTTTTTTTAACAGTCCTTGAAACTAGGTGTTGAAAAATAAGTCATGTCCCATTTGTGTCCATTTTCATTTATCCCTTAATAAACTCGTCTATGAAAGATCTGTGAATACGGTTGCAGCACAGATGCAAAATGGGGCATTAAAAATGGACTGTTTCATCTGTTATCCAGAGCTGTTTAGTTGACATGGCTGTCTTTATGCAGCCTGTACTAACAATATGGCATCATAATTGGATAATATATTCTCTTTTTGCTGCTATAATGCTAGCTCTAATATGGCAGCACAGTGAGATAAGTGTATACTTATGTCTCCCTGACACATAATTTATTTTCAGCTTGTAAAAAACATCAACAATTTTGTTTTTCATAAAAAAAAAAACACAACCAAGTAATGCACCAAAAGTAACAACTCCTAAGAAAAATACATGCACACAAGTCCTATTCTAGACACCAGTGCTATGAACACAACTCATACTCACTTATGATTCTACTCTCCTGTACTGACAGCATCATATCCGTATGGGGGGGGGGGGGAATGGTGTGGCAGGTGGTCATAAACTCACAGTATCATAAAAGATTATGAGGCTATGAGTTCAGTTCACAGCAGTAAGCATCCAAAACCGAAGTTATGGCTGCAATATGGCCTGTATAATACATGTACATTATTGAAGTTCGAAAATGGCCTTAGACCGATGTTACAAAGGGAATATCCTGTCTGTAAAGTATTAACCATATTTTGGCTGTATTTCCCAGACTGGACACTATCTGGGAGAGCAAAACCTACAGTCCATCTATCAGGTTGTGCGTCATTGCCTCACCATGATACTATGGTCTTGAACTGTAACTTTGATTACTTTTAATAGTTGAAACAACAAAAGCAATATGTAATATATGTGAGTAAAACGTACTTTATCTGCTGCTACAGCCAGTTTCACACAAGCGTTTGGAAATGTACATAAGGCCTCATGTAGTACATTTATAGTTGCATGGGAAAATTTTAGGATTTATTCTCATCTACCTCCTCTGCAGATCCCGTTCTACTGAATGCACTGGTATTTTTCTTTTAAAAGAACAGACACATTAGTATCACCCGACAGACTCGAATATATTGGGTGGTGTGTTAGGGACAATGGTATCTGCCATATAACAGCAGCAGACCATTATGGCTTTTAATATACAAGAAATCCATAAAATATTTCTGAACAGTTGGCTTTGCGCATGTTCCATAGTTCTTATTCCTGTGCAAATCCCACATAAGGGAATTGGTGTGGAATTTCAGCACTGAAAAAAAAGCCCCCCATTGACTTCAATGGGTTCCCTTTTGGGAGGCTTTTTTTTTTTTTCCAGAGCTGAAATTCCGCATCAAATTCCTCACCATTTTTCTCAGTGAATGGCCCCTAATAAACGCAGAACATTCCACCAGATGCTGTATGTCTGACTGAGTTTTCCTCTAGAAGCCCTATTGTCAATATTTGCAGAGGTAATCTTGATCATGTGAAATGGAATCTCACAAGTCTGTTTTGCTCCGCATATTATGATAGTTCCATTGCTTTGCGAGACGCCCAATACTGGCCATATTATAGATGAGGGGGGTGTTCACACTTGCGCCCCTGTCCACTCACCAGGTCTCCAACGTAAGCCCCGGAGAAACTACATAGGGGACGGCTTCCTGGTGGTCAGTTTTACAACCCATTCATTTGAATGGGTTTTATAAGCAAACCGCCGGTGTCCGTATACAGCCTCTCCAGCGGGAAACCGTTTTTTTTTTTTTTTGGATGGAAACAAAGTCCTGCATGTCCGACCAAAAAAAAAACGGTTTCCCCGCGGTGAGGCTGTATACGGACGCTGGCGGTTTGCTTTTAAAACCCATTCAAATAAATGAGTTGTAAAACTGACCACCAGGAAGCTGTCCACTATGTAGTTTCTCTGGAGAATAGACCCGGCAGGCGTACACGGGCGCAAGTGTGAACACCCCCTGAGACACTGCTGGTTTGGAAAAAGGATAAATTTGGCCATTGACTGGGCTTGAGACAAGACCTAACTTGAGTCATGTGCCGCAGTGCTCCTCAGAACTAGCCCCTCCTGTCCTCTAGAAGTTAGGTGGTCTGCACTATGAGGTGTATTATATAGGGAGTAGGAATAACCAACACCGGTGATTCTGGCGAGATCTGCACTGCAGCCATAAAGCGGAGCACTTGCCAATAGCAACCATTCAGGCCCTAAGAATCCTCACAAGTAACGGGGACCAGGCTGCTTGTTACGTGCACTAAGATTCCTCATAAGTAACTGGGACCAGGCTGCTTGTTATGTGCACTAAGATTCCTCACAAGTAACTGGGACCAGGCTGCTTGTTATCTGCACCTGCTGCACCCCCGTCCACTATCACACGGCAGAGCCTTTCTCTCCCGTCCCGGGCCGAATCACACATAACCCGGTGAGGCCGGGCTGACGAGCGTCTCACATAAACACCCATCTACCAGCGGCATCGCCTTACACAGCACGCGGGCGGTCAGCTGACCGTGACGTCACATCCCTCGGTCTTCCGCACTCTCAGCTGGTTGTTCGCCGGTGACGTCGTTCCGTGCAGCGGCGGAAGATGGCGGACACTATACCCCTCCAGCCGGTGCAGAAAAGAGCGGCCTATTACACGGCAGACAAGAGTAAGAGGAGGTGAGAAGAGAGAACACCGCCTCCCATCCCTGTCATGTGTGTGGCTGTGCACCTGACATCTGGGTCTGACTGGACAGCACGCCACACACTCTGTGAACATGGGCAGAATAGTGACGTTGTTTTACATCAGTTTCTATGTATACCTTATCAGTGTGACGTGTGTGGCCCAGGAGTCCATAACCGTAATGGTTTGCATATTGAATACTTGGCTTCTCCCAGAAAGAGGTCGTTTGTAGGAAGGAGCAGCCATATAGTGCTCAGGGTGAAGTCATGTGTCAGCAGTCAGTATGAGGGCTCCTTAATAGGGGGCACATGGGTAACCTATGTGGCTGAGAGCGCCTCTTCACAGCACCCATATAGAAGCAAGCCTTCATTTCCTAAAAGCCTCTGGAAATGAGAGCTGAATCTGATTGGTTGGTGTGAGCAACTGGGTTAGTTTTTACTATGCAAAAGTTTTTCCACTGATGGATATTATTAAACAGAAAATGAAAACCTATAAAATAACAAACACTGTATTGTTTTGCACCCATGTGTTCATCACATGACCATTACCTGTATATCACATGACCATGGATTGTGCATCACATGACCAGGAATTGTGCATCACATGACCATTGCCTGTACATCACATGACCATGGATTGTACATCACATGACCATGGATTGTGCATCACATGACCATGGATTGTGCATCACATGACCATTGCCTGTACGTCACATGACCATTGCCTGTACGTCACATGACCATTGCCTGTACGTCACATGACCATGGATTGTACGTCACATGACCATTGCCTGTATATCACATGACCATTGCCTGCACATCACATGACCATTGTCTGTACATCACATGACCATTGTCTGTACATCACATGATCATAGTCTGATTTTTATCCATTTGGAGTAAGCAGAATGAATAACTGCAAATAGAGATCTAGAAAATTGTGAGGAATCGATACAGAAAGTATATTGGAAAATTGTACAACTTTTCATTATACAAACATTAACCTTTGTCTCTGAAAATTGTTCTGAAACTGGACAAGCCCTATAACACAAAGAAGATATTACTAACATTCAGATTGTATATACACAGTCATGGGGTCTTTTCATTTCAAACATACACAGTGGCAGCCAAAAAAAATGCACCACCAGTGGATTTTGTCAAATGTATGTGATGCGTATAAATGAGTCCCTGCAGATGATATGTATACCTCCTACTACGAAATCAACTGAAAAATGTCACGTGACATGTACAAAATTGCCAAATACTCGTCATCCAGGAGAGAAAAGGATAGAAATGGAAAAAGACAAGAAATCTTTTTCGCTACAATCATTATATTTTGTGAAATGGTGCGGTTTTTTTTTAGCCACCACTGTATTGGCGTTGTATGACCTGTACATAAACAATATGACTGCCCTAGCTAAAGGGGTGTTCCACTTGCATTTGGAATGGCTTGAAATAACAAACGGGAGGCCTTTTGAATATTTGAACTTTCCACCCGATATCCACAAGGCCTTAACTACAGGACAGATTTGGTTTACTTTTATTAACATCAAGCATCATTCTTTGTTGCATAATTGTTCTTTTTCTATGTTATTTGATCATTTGACTTTGATAGTCACATGACATCGTGTCTCTAGGCAATGGAGTGTTTCCTTCTCTTCTTTCCATCATGTGACTGTCCTCTTCACAGGCGGGTTTAGGTATAATGATGTGGATCCGATCATGTGACTTTTCAGTCACATGGTCCTGTGTTCCTTGGTAACGGAGTCTCCCTTTTTTTTGTCTCTTTTTTTTTTCTCTCCCATCTTGTAACTGCTCTTACTATAGGCAGGTTTTTGATTTATGGTGTTGCTCTGATCTTCACACATAGGAGTAGAGTCATGAATGTGGTAAGTTACTTACCTTCGGGATGTGTAAAAGATCTTCTGCCGTTTCATCCTATATATACCTTTTGTATGTATTTTGTTATTCAAATCATGTTATTTAAGACGTACCTTCCAGTTGTATGTATAAATATGATGTTGATATGTGTGGTTTTATGTATACATGGCTATTTATATTGTGTTTATGTGTTCATGGTGACGAGTACGCACATTATCATCAGGGGCTGTCATTTATGCTAAATTGTGGGCAGACTAGCAGGATATTTATTCTGTGGTCTTTTCAGTTTGTAACATCGCTATGACTAAGGGGCACACGCCCTGAAAAGCGTCAGGGGTTCATTATGTTGTGTCGGTTTCGTCTGTCATCTGGTATGTCTTTGTGATTTATATTTTCATTTTTTCACTCAGTATCTTGTGATGGTTTTCTTTTGAACTTTATTGTTCAACATTAAAAGCTAAGTTTTATTATCACTGGATTTTTCTTCTGTGCTGGATATACACTCTTTTTTTGCTTGCATTAAAATAACAAACACTATATACCGACAGGCAGAAGGGATCCCCGGCTAAATGGACAGGTGAGTATTTAGTGTTTGTTATTTTAAGTCATGGTAGGGAGTAAAAAAGAAAGTGGAATACGCCTTCAATTATATCATTTCCATCCGTGTAATATGACATCCTTTTTAACCACTTGTTGCCTAGGCTCTGCTATGCATTTATAGGCAGGCAGAAATCCCCAGAGAAGTCAAATTTCCACGCTTTTGTAATGCCCAGGGTGCTTGATGAAAATAGAATTACCAGGCGACTTGAATAACTTCTCACGGATGTCTGTTTCTGAGATGTGTTTGCTATTGCACTTCAGATTCTTTCAGCAGACCTGGCTGGGCTATTGATGTGCCTGTTGTGGTTCTGCCCAGTGTGGTAGTCACTATAGAGATGATGTCAGGGATATACAGTATAGTTATCTTCAGCCCTGACATTTTTCTTTCACTAGACTCCTCTATTACAATCTTGATGGTGGTGACTAAGATGTGGGGAATTGGCATCCTGTAACTATTCTGGCATCTGCAATAGATGTTAGCACATTGGGCTACACAGTCCTGGCTGTATCGGATCCAACAATAGGGAATGTGATGACATTTGTCAAAAATCCGACCCCCTGCACAACCACATTGACTTTCAGAGGTTGCAGTTGGCAGTCTGATATTTGTGGTCTTCTGACACATGGTCACGAGTTAGTGTTTAGCCCTATCTTTATAGTGAACACAGCAGGTGACATCAATGCCTATTCATTTAATGTGTCTGGAATATACCTACTACATTGTCACTCCAGTAAGTGACTGTCATTGCCCTAAATGTCCAGCTCTTCCTTGGTGTGCAGAGCTTTAGACAGTCAAGTAATAAGAATGGTCACACTGGGATGTTGCATTCCTTGGCTAGGAACTGATTTTTTCACTATGTTAGTCTCTTGAAGCCACAAGATGTTTTTTGCCCTGTTGTGGGATTTCTTCTTTACCAAAAATCAAGTTTGTGACTTTTCTTATCTGCCTAGATCTGTCCCAGTCACTGTAAGAGCCAGTTCACATGGCTGTGTCCTGCCTGTGTGACAACTGGATTCTCTAGCCCAGCCTCAACGTGTCTGAAGTGAACTCATAAGATGGTAGTGATTATGATGCTATCAGTTCCAGAACGGCCATGGATTTAGCATACCATTCTCACATGATACTGTGAGTATGGCTGGGAATGACTATGGCAGCACACTGTTTTTCTATCCATAGTCCTACTGGAACTCGCAAAATCATAAATCACTATTGTGTTGTGAGTACAGCTCTCATAGCCATAGTTGTGCTGGTAAATGTGGCCATCACATAGTCTATGTTTGCTAGCCTGGAAGTGGCTGTGTGAATTGGCCCTAAGTACTGTTTTTGTGAAGTGGGAAGTATTTAGGTGTAAAACCATCTGTGCTTCAAAGCAGCAGGCTGCAGAAACCCACAAAGTATAAGGGGCCAAGGGGCTCATTGATTCGATCATCCATTCACCTGATCAGATTTATGGATGCAAATAATAACCATCTGTTCACAAGAGTAAATGTTAAATATAAAAACGGATCAGTTTCTGTTTTTTTGTGACATTGACTTTGTCTCTATGTAAAGGAATGTCTGTATGATGTGTAAAAATGATCTCTTTTGCATCGCCTAGTAAAGAGTTGTTAACTGATGCTGGAAATGAAGATCTCATGAGGTTGGTTTCTGAGGTCCAGCAGCTGAGCAAAGCTTCCCGGAAGGCACAAGACTCGCGCAAATGGCTAAGAGCCTCTTAATAATTCTTGCACATGTTGGTGTACCTGAACTAAAATCTGTACCACCCTAAGCCATTTTGACCCACCTGGATTCCTTCCTCCACACTACTTGCTGCCTAAAGAAGTGGTGAGCAGAGGACAGAAGTTGAGTTGTACTTTTGTCCACTTTCTCGGTGCAGCCCTGTTAGTAAATCTGAGTTATTATTGTACAAGGTTGGTGTGGAGGAACTCCATTGGTCTGTACAGAGCCCTGACCTCAACCCCATAGAAAACTTTTGGGTGAATGGGACAGCTGATTCTGAGATGACTTCCACAGATATTCTACATGCCAAAACCTTCTGAAAAGCTGTTGCAGAATAGAGGAGGCTGGTATAACATCAAAACTGGTAAAACAAGCTCATATAGAATGAATGGTCAGGTGCTCACATACTTTTGGCCATATGGTAGTTTTTAGTGTTGAGCAAATAGTAGATTCGAATACTTCGCTCCCATAGGAATGCGTGTTAGGGGCCGACGCTTAACCCCTTGGTGTTCAGCCGCTTACATGCATTCGTATGGGAGCGGAGGTATTCAAAACCATTCGTCGAATATTATTCGCTCATCTCTTGTAGTTTTTCTAAATTTAGGACTGGGTGTGGAGTTTGAAGACTCGGACTCTTCTATTTTTCCATGCTTGACAGACAGCCATTGCCAGAAGTATTAAAGCTCCACTAATTCAGAAAAGTGGTTGAATTCCTAAGACACTAAATATACAATAAGTTATGGTTGTAATTAATTATACAACATCCAGTCAGTAACTTGTTTCCGACACCAATTCCACAACCCTGGTTTAGAATCACATGACTTTTCTGTTTTGGATGTTTTGCCTTCCAAAAACTGCTTTCAATTGGCTCACTGCTACACAATTTATCTTGCATTTGGAAATACCTGATTGTTAATATATTTCACTTTTCCCCATCTTTTTCTTGAGACAGGCAGCCTAGGTTATGAGACTGCTTGAGTAGTAAATGCTTTGCTTCATATGCAGTTTTATATCCTGTCCTTTAGGCCCCTCTCTACCATCTCTAAACAGAGCTGTTATAGGGCTCCCATTCTAGGGAATGGAGCTTTTAGACTAAGTTCACAGTTTTTTTTTGCTAATTCTCCCATTTATTTAAATGGAAGTCAGACAGATTTTTCCCTCTAGTTGGTTTTTTAAACTGGAGGAAAAAAAAAAAAGAATCTTGACCAGGTGGATTCTGTATTGCAAGTCCCACTGAAATGAAAAAACGCTAGTGATTTCTTTCTACCTCCTATTCATTTCAATGGGGTTGCAATGCAGAATCCACCTGAAGATTGGTCACGATGCTTCTTCAACCTCTAGCAGAAAATTCTACTAAAGTGAGATGGCTGGGAAGGTTGGGGGCGTTTTTTGAGGTGAACTCAAAATCCTTCTGCAGAAAACTCTGTGTGAACTTACCTTTGCTTCTGTATGTGTGAGTTTTTACACAGATGTTTTCTTTAATGTTTGTGAATAATATGATGAGAAATATTATGATACGCTCTGTCGCTGGCTTGTGTGCAGAAGTATTTTCTTAGAAGCATTGCTTCAAATCCACAGAAGGCCTGTTGCGTTACGTTAAGTTTGTGATATGAAGAGTGAAAGCTGTTTCAGAATCTACCTGTAACATAGAAGTATCATAGATTTGTTGCGGGTTTGTGGAAAAATGTGTGAACTCGTTGTTACTCACAATAGCAATATCAGAATTAAAGGGGTTATCTGGGGACTGCTAATTTACTTACATATCCCAGGTTATTGTACCTGATGGACCCAGGGTTCCAGTTATGTTACGACCCCTGAGATATGTGATCCCCAGCCTTCAGCCTCCTGGGTTAGCACGGCCACTCCTCCACCGATCTCACATCATTACCTGTGAGATCAGTAGAGGAGGTGGTGGGGCAGCCCAGGTAGTTGGAATGACCCTGGAAGCTGAAGACCACCATGGTTCGTGTTGCGGCCAGAAACCACAGATCCCTCAGCTGCAATGACCTGAGTCAGGTAAGTATATTAACAGTTCACAGACAACCCCTTTAAGAGGTTTGTATAGCAAGTAATACATTTTTACATAAAGCTCAGAATGAGTTTAAAAAGAGTAAAGAAGCAATGCTCACCTCAACACTCCTGTTCCAACATTGGGTAGGTTTCCTGACAGTCTCTGGATCTTCTTGACACACAGGAAATGATTGTTCAACGTTTTGCCATCATAACATTTCCTTTGGTAGCTAGAGAACAGTGGGGGGCATAGGAATCAGAAGGCTTCAAGCTGCCATGTTGCTGTGAGCCTACTTAGACCAAAAGTGAATGCAATCACTAAAGCAGAAAATTTGTGGGAGGTAAGGTGACCTTACACATTAGATTTTCGTCTGCCGAATTAGTTAGATTGGTCATTTCAGCTGATGAACAGCTGATAAGCTGACATGTAGAGTCTTTGAACAGTCGGCAAACAGTTTCATATGGCCGTCAATTCCCCAGAAGCACCACTATGCAGCGGATGGGGCTGCTCTGCCCCTCTTACTTGAATAGGAGCAGTGGAGTACACGTTACTCATCCATTGGCCATTTATGGTACCTGGAAGTTGCTGCAACAGCTTCATACTGGTGACCTCTCCTGTGGATAGGTTATCAGTATGCAAAAGCGATTTGGAGCCATGTGTGGAGACTTGCTTAGTAACTAGTGGCTCACCCACTGGGTGTTTCAGTTGGGTCTCCACACTACCAGTGGCTTAGGACCCTGCTTCTTTTTATGTCTATGAAAGTTCTTACTGTCAGGCTACTAAAACATATCAATCTGGTATCTATACAGAATTGTGAACCCCTGCTGTGGCTTAACAAATAACGTAGCTAGGAACCTGCGGTCTGGTAGCATTTTCTTGATATTTCCAACATTCTGTTGAATTTCGTTGGGACATAAATGTAGAGGATTTGCGAGAAATGTGTTGAAGCCTTCTTGGTCTTTAAATGTATCATCCAGGCAAAATTGTATCAAGATAGCAACTTTCACGCTGTGAGTTTTGAAGTCTATAGTTTAGTTTGGTTGTAGTACTTTCCTTTCAGAAAGTTTCTTATATTATAGTTAATTGCTTGACGCCTTGATTGTCCGTGAGTGACAAACCAATTAAGTGTGCAAGACACACATTACAAAGAAAATTAGACTTTGTCCTCATCTCAGCTATGAAAAATCCATTATTCATCGTCTTATTGTTTTTAAATACTGAGCTAAAATTTTACTACACAAAAGGAAAATTGCTTTTGAAATAGAATAAATTGCATCCCGGTTCAAAGGCTGCATTTTGAAGTCGATGATACTAAACATGATGATGCTTTGCATGTATTATTTTTCACAATAGAATGCAGCTGTAGATTTGAGTGGATACCTCACAAAATGGAACATCCTGTAATTGTTTTTTTGAGGTGTACGCTGCTTATATATTTATTTTCTCTCTCTCTCTCTCTCTCTCTCTTTTTTTTTTGGGAAAGAAAGTGCATGTTTTTTTCAAACTTTTTTTTGTTTGTTTAATAACCTCATATTGCTCCATTATGTTACCGTTGTGTTTTGCTATTGTATTAAAACAATGTGGAAAATACTGTTTGGAACTGAAGAAAGTTGAAAGTGGTAATGAAATGTATATAACTGGAGACTTAGGGCTCGTTCACATCTGCGCCCGGGAGTCCGTTCTGCAGATTTCCGTTTCCTGCTCAAAACAGGGCAGGAGACGGAAACCTGCCGGCATCTTTCAAACCCATCCATTTGAATGGGTTTGAAAAGTGTCCGGCCGTGAGCGCCCGTGAGCGTTTTATGCTCTCCGCGGCGAAACTGCTTTTTTTTAACTGGACACAGAGTTGGACATGCAGTACTCTGTGTCCGGTTTTAAAAAAACGGTTTCGCCCTCAGAGAGCATAAAACGCTCACTGGCGCTCACAGCCGGACTCGGCATGACAGGTTTCCGGCTTCTGCATGCAGAAGCCGAAAACCTGAGAACGGAGTGCCAAACACTAGTGTGAACCCAGCGTTAGTGGCATGGACAGTCATATATATATATAACTAATAGTGTAGCTAATAAAATGTGTATGTGTGTACTGTATGTATAGTCTGCGTGATGTACAAACCCAATTCCAAAAAAGTTGAGATACTGGATAAAATGTAAAGAGGTGGACCCCTCTAAGGTCCGGTTCAAATTTGTGTACAGGTCATTCCGTTCCCCACTCCACATGAAAAATGTGGAGAGAAAAGCACTGTAAGCAGCACTTTCCTCTCTGCATTTTTTGTGCGTAAACCACATGGACTCCATTAAAGTCTATGGGGTCCGCGAATTTCCTAAGGTAACTGCTTTTTTTTATGTGGATTAGGTTGCTGTTCATGGGGTCCCCAAGCGGACTCCCCGAACGGAAACCCATACGCAGACATGAAGCGGGCCTAATAAGTGAAGAGACCAATTACTGGAGTTTTAGTAGAGTAATGTTGGCCTATTCTGGACTGATGTAGGATTCTAGCTGCTCAATACTCATGGGTTTTCTTTGTTGGATTAGTACTTCATAACATGGCACGTTTTCTATTGGTGATGGACCTGAACACCAGGCAGTTGAGTTCAGCACCTAGACCCTTCTGTAAAGCCATTCCTTTGTGATAGATGCAGTATGTGGTTTAGCATTGTCTTACTGGAATATGCAAGGACTTTCCTGGAGGAGAAGTTTTCTGGACAGGAGCATATGTTGTTCTACAACCTCCATGCATGGCTCAGCATTCATAGTGGCTTTCAAGTTGTGTAGGCTGCCCTTGCTACACTCCAATGGAACCCCATGCCATCAGAGTTGAAGGCTATTGAGCTTTGCACTGATAACAAGCTGGAATGTCCTTCTCCTCTTGAGTCCACAGTATACACTGTCTGTGTTTTTCATGTAGATTTTCGAATTTTGATTCATATGACCAAAGAACAGTCTTCAGTTTTGCTTCGGTCCATTTTAACTAAGCTATGGCCCAAAGAAGACTGCAGTGTTTCTTGGATTCTTTGCATGATACAGCTTTAATGAGGTTGTCCAAGAATTACAGGTTTTGGCAAGAAGGCTGGGGAAGGTGGACAAGTTCATAGTATAGTTCATGGACCAAGGCACCCCCTAACAGCTGATCAGTGTGGAGGCTACCTATAGGCTCTCCCACCAATTGGAAATTTATGGTTGAGCCTAAGAATAGGAGATAAAAAAAATCCTGGACAACCCTTTTAAGTCTCTCCCTTTTTTATTGTTGCTTGTAAAGTAATTTTTCAGGGTGAGGGAAAGCAGACCTCTGCTTGTCTATTGAAGTTGTATTGTTCATTTTAGGAAATATTTGTATATTCGGAAATATTTGTATTCCCCATAAAAGAACAATACTGGAATATGTTTTCTTATAACTTTGTGTCTTTCCTGTGTTATACTAGATATTACTATTGTCATTCCTCCGTTATACTGAAACTCACTATTTTTCTTCTCAAAGGGGCGTGGACAGTGTAGGGACATGCCCCCAGCTGGTAACACCCACTTGTCAGTTTAGTCATAAACATCTAGGAGGAATAACAGAGGAATGGAATTCTAAGAAAAGATGCTTCAGAATTGGTATTTCATGAAATATGGCAGGAGAGATGTCAGATTTTCTTTTAGTCAAGCTGCCTCCTGGATTTTTCTGACCACTTTTCTCTTTACAGTTAGTCATGTGCCATCTTAGCTTTTCATGTTACTTACGGTTTACAATGGAGCCCCTATTAAAGTATTCTTAAACATCAACTTTTGACATACTCCAATTACAAGAATAGAGATTTGTACTGGCAATAAACAGGGAAACAAAGTGGATTTCAGTGCAGGGTTTAACAAAAAGTACGCCAAATATGTTACTAAAGCATGAAAAAGGTATATTTATTAATATCACAAATGCTGCCAGAAAATAAAAAGTTGTTTGAAAGTTTATTTCTGCTTTAATGGTTGTTACAGCTGTGCCCCCCCCCACCTTGTACAAAGTGCGCTCTCTACTCTGCCTTTCTATTTCCTCAGTCATCTAAGCAGCTCGCCACCACTTCCCTGGTAGTTACAACAGCCTTGTTCTTTTTTCCCCAGAAGTTGTAGTAGCGGCTCTCCACTTCCCCTGCAGTCACAGCCCCCCCCCAAGTTTCCCCCCACTTAGTAGTACAACAACTGCTTTCTAATTTCCTATTGGTTGCTGTGACTCCTACTTCCTAGTAGTCAAAGTAAGAGTCTACACCATGTTCCACTGTGGCAGTCACAATAACTGACTCCATCCTAGATCTCCCTTCTCTTAGGTTAGGTTCACATGTCCAGAAACCGCTGAAAATTGGTGGAGAGAAAAATCCTGTATGGAGAACTTTTCTTTTGGTTTCAGAATAAAAATAGTTGAAACCTAGTGCATCCGAACGCCAGAGATCCCAGCACAGGTGTAAACCAAGCCTTAGTGGACATAGCAAGGCCTCCACTTCCACACACTGTCAGTAATGACATCCAGTTCCATTTATTCGGCACCAGGTGGATGCTCTCAGTCAATGGATGCTCTCAGAATGGTTGAAGGGCAGGCAGCCAAACATTGGGCACATTGGTTTTGTCTAGTTATGATATAAAATACTGAGGCTTTATTTATATAAGACAAACCAGACTAGAATAAGAACGTTGATGCCAGTTGATTGTAATAGCTGTAAACTTGTTTTGTCAGGTATCAAGATGAAGCATCTCCCCTGGATGAAATGCCACTCATGATGTCAGAAGAAGGTTTCGAGAATGATGAGAGCGATTACCACACTTTACCAAGAGCCAGGATAACACGTAGAAAGAGAGGACTGGAATGGTTTGTCTGTGGAGGATGGAAATTCTTGTGCACCAGGTCTGTAGTATCATTATTACTTATAAATAATGATGTTCTTGACTAAGGGTGCTATTATTCATGTATTCACATTTGCGAGTACCTCCCATGGATTACTGCTTCTTTCCGCTTTCCAGCTGTTCTTGCAACTTGAAACATTGGCTAGTCCGAATGCTATATGGCAATTGTTACCTCCATTTGGTACTTAGCGCTCATGTAATAGCACCCTTAGTCATGAGCTTGTTATAATAGTAATTGCTATTCATTTTGATAGAACAGGAATACACTTGTCATTTAAACATTTAGAATATTGAGGCTCTGTCCCTAAACATTCATTGAATAATCTCCTGAACTTCAAAGCAGAAGATTTTAGAGAGTATTTGTGATATGTTACTCTGTTCTTCTCCCTTGGTTGCCTTATTACATTAATTCAGCACCTTTCCTGATTGTTGTTACCATTCCTCTTGTTAAAGAGGTGTGCACTTACACAGTCTGGAACTGTGAGTACTAAAATAGGAGTCATAAAAAAAATGCTCCTGAATAATTACATGGGGAATACAGTTATTTACTTAAGGGAGTTGTTCAGGATAAACTTTTTTTTATTTTTTTATTTTGCCGGAGAAGATGGAAACCCCCTCTCCCAGAAACAAAAAAAACCATACTCTTCTGTCCCCATTGTTCTGGTGTCTTCTAGCACGATAAGAACCTGCTGCTCTGGTGCTTTCTTCCAGCAGAAGTCCCCACTGCATGTGACTGCTGTATAAGAAAACAACAGAGCAGCAGGACTGGACAACACTGGAAGATATCGGTCCACCAGGGATAGGCGAGTACTGGTTTTTTTTTTTTTTTCACCTTTCCTGGCCTAATATAAAAGAAAAAAATAAAACGTTCATCCTGGACAACCTTTTTAAACACACAGGCTGAGTGACATTTTTGACAATGACCACCTATCCTCTGTATAGGTCACCAGGAGCAAAGTTGCAGTACTCTGGCATTGCTGTTATTGTTGGGATGGAGCCTTCATGGTGACAATTTTTTGTTAAGTCATATCGCTAGTCTCATCCAAGTACATCTAATGGAAGGCTCTTGTATGTCTCCTTGTATCCCATTGTTGTAAAAAACAATTGCTGGAAAAAAAAAAGTTTGGATAACCTAAGCCCATCACAGTAAAAAAACAAAACAAAAGAAAAACACTAAATCAAATTTGTTGCAATTTTTGCAATTTTGGGGGGCAACTGCTTCATTCCTTTCTCTGTGAGAAGAATGGATGACAGCAGGCACCACCAGATGTTAGCCAAGATCACCCATGCCAGCTGTGTTACTCAGTGGGTGCTAGAATAACGTGTCTCCAGACATTCTTAATTTACTGCAGTGTTCTTATTCACCCACTATGACCACCCCTAGATCTTGCTTCCCATGTCTTTACTCTCTCTCTCTCTCTTTCTCTCTTTTTTTTTTTTTCTTTTAAACCTGTAATGGCTTTTCTATATAAGTAGGTCTTGTAGTCTATAAGAAAGAGAAGAACGAGGAGGGTCATAATGTGTGGAGCTGGATTGTCTGGGGATGTAGTGACTTTCCTGGATCAGGAGATAGTCGAGTACAAGGACACTGCCATAGTCAGGAACTGCTCTTTGCTTCTCCAGTATGAGGCAGACAGGATGGTTTGAGGCTGTGCAGGGGAGACACTGAGTTTAGGGAAATCTAGTTCCATGATCATTCTGTGATTTCACTTGCTATTTTTCTGCTTTTAAATGATATGAGGTTTCTTAGACAATGCCTGCGAGTCCTGCTTTCCCTATGATTGTTCATGGATATATTTGTATATATGAGAAGCTGTTTGTAGTTGGTTTTAACCTGTAAGGTTTTTGTTATTAATTTTTGCAGCATTTAATTAAACAGCTTTTTACGTAGATATACTGAATGAAATGATAGAAAACTAAATATCCCAAAGCTTATTGTTTCCTTATCTGTCATATGCTGCCCTAGATAGTGTAACATAGGAAATGGAGCAAAATTACTGGCACAAGGTTTCCATGCTGTTAAACAGCTTTCTCTTTCCCTGTCCCTGTCGACAACACAGAAAAGTTTTCTTAGACTTATATTCATAGGTAGATCATTTTCTAGATGTGAATCCACAGCAGGGAAAGCTAAAATATGTGCCAGACCTAGGACTCAAAAAAACAAGAACCACTGATCATGTCATCTTTCATCCCTTTTAGTTTGACCTGGTAATTTGATCATTTTATCCAATATGGAAGACAATGTAAAGCCACAGTTACAGTGGTTATTACCTACCAAAAGTGGGGCAGGGAAGGTCCCACAGTGATCCTTAACAGAATGCCCAAAACTCAGTTATGCATGTAAGACTAGGAAGTCAGATTTGATCCCACAGAACTTCTACTATAGGAAACATTTTTGAAAAAGTTAGTGCTGGCTACAATAACAGAAAGGTATTTCTTTCATGTATCACCTGGAAAAACAACCACAAAAATTGAAAAAATATATGATCATTTGTTGATTCATTATTTGAAACCCAAACTAAACCAAATAAAAAGATTAAAATTCCTGTGAAGGATGAAGAGATGTGGTTAGTGTCACTCTTTCATCGCTGATAAGCATTAAATAATAACTATGAAATTGTTAAACACAATAAATTACGGTAACAAGTTCATAAATACTAGAGTAATACACATCGTGATAGTATAAAAATGGCAGTGATACATATGGTGCAAAAAGTATATCTACTGACCAGACAATAAATGAACACACTATGCACTTCATTTAGTTCTTAAATACTAGACTAATACACAGAGAATGGCAATAATACATAAGGTGCAGAAAATATATTCTAATTAGAAAATATCATTAAGTAAGTATAAGTACAAAGGGTGCATGGATGGCGACCAGGACCATTTTCACATATTGGTGGGCTAAGTGCAAAGGTTTCATAAATGAGTCCCCCCATCACCACCACTTAGAAATACCTGACCCATACCAATCATCATGCCCTGTGAGTGGCTCCCTAATGATATAATGCCCCTTAGTGGTCCTCATACAGTATAATGTCTCCTTAGTGATCCTACACTATATAATGCCCTTTAGTGGCCCATCACACTATCAGATGCCCCTGCAGGGGCATTAGATATTAACATGTTTCCCCCTGTATCCCCTCATACATTAACCTGGTCCCTCAGACATCATATTATAATTTGCCCCTCCAGGCTTTCCCCTATAGTATCATGTCCCCTTTCCAGGTTGCCCCCACTCTAGTATCAGTCAAATAAAGAAAAAACCTAATACTCACCTCTCCACGTTCCACTGTGTTCTGTTTCTGCTGTCAGCAGCTTCAGGAAGCAACAGGTGCAATGTAAGTAACGTCACTACTGCTCATGAGCTATATATACACTGGGAGCACAGACAGAAGATCAGGCAAATGGTGATGCAGGGAGCAATGGCTCCCTACATCACCATTGTACTCCACTCATCTGAGCCCATAGGATGAAGAGAAGTTGGAACTGTGAAGTATTGGGGAGGCCTGGAACAACAGTACAGCACTGTAAATGCAGAACTGTCCCAAGGGGGTCCCACTACCATAGGCCTGGTGCAAGTGCACTGTTGACCTTCTGGTTAAAGCAACCTTGACCGCAACATCCAGCCTTTATCCCGCAGAAGAAGCTGCGGGATGAAACGCATATCTCCATCCTCCACATGAATTTTACTATCTTCAATTAGGCTTGTTTGTGTTTAAAATAATGTATCAATAAATTATTATATATTTTCTCAATTTTTGTGGTTATGTTATATTAGAAGATACATGTAGGTTATGGACAATGTTATAGTAAAGTACTTTGATGTATAATGGAAAGGTGTCAGAACATACGGTGCTTGCAGCTTACTCTGCTATAAATTTATCAGAGTGCTCATGCTGTCCTCCATTCATCACCGAATACACCCAAACTGAGCATCAGAACTGGATCATAGAGCAATGGAAAATGTGGCCTGGTCAATGGCTAGGTTTATTGTTTACCTGGAGAAAACATGGTGTCTGTATGCACTATGGAAAGAAGGCAAGTAGGCAGATGCAGTGTGTCCGGCTCTTCATGTGGATGTTACTGTTAAACTTACATCTATCTTGGTTGCAGCATATTCCTTCATGTCATCTGAAGGAACCTCTACTGCAGCACAATCTGCCCTGATGAAAGATGTTGACTTGCTCAGTTTTGTGATCAACTATCCTAGAGATGTACTGGAAAACAAGTCTCATCTATAGAGGCTGCACCTTGCAGGACTTAAAAAAAAAATTCAGGGCTGTCATAAGGGAACTCAGCATGGAGGTCGCTCCAAACTAACCGCAGCTCTTCTGTAGATGTAGGCTTACGCATATCCTTCTGTCTCTTCATGTAATCCCAGACGTAATGATGTTGATCTGGACTCCATGATGGCCATGCCATCAATTCACTTCCAGAACTTCTCCTACAAATTGTGGCCATGCCTGATATCAAAATGATTTAGTTTTCTCTTTTGTTCATTCACTTAATTTATTTTTGTCAATTAACAAAATTATTAACCCTTGTATTTTTAAAAGCCATCTTACAGTATTTTTTCCACTGCTATCTGAAATTTTTGTATGTGTATAAAATAATATTGAATATGCTGTATGGTCTCTTATTGCTTTTTTTTCCACGTTTTGCAACAGTCATCTTTTAACAAGAAATTCCAAACTTCCCATTTGCCCTGATAATTTCTCTATTTCTCTCACTCCGAAATTGTTTTTTGTTACATTGAAATTCCATTCAAGCCTGTGAAATTATAATGCACACAAATCAATACAGAGGACTACTTTGGTTGGATTGATTTCTTTCTCATGAGATTTACATTCCACTTGTTATCAAAAACACATTGTCCCAATGAAAATGGTTCCATTGAATGGCATTTCCATATGAAGTGAAAGGGATATCAAATGCTCGGATTAATCTCAGCACTGAGATGCCCTGTACACTTTCAATTAATCTGCAACACATTTGTTATGCAGAAGCATGGGAAAATGCTGATCTTTTAAGAATGACATGGCTACACAGTTGCTCTTGGCTGATTACTAGCGCTACCTGTAGAGTACAATAATTACAGTATGGGTTGTGGGGAACTTATTAAGTGTGTGTGATCTGTACTTTAAAAAAAAATAAAAAAATAAATCAGTCCGTATACATTTTTCTTCTAAAGAAAGTTTGGCTAACAGAGGTAGATAAACCATTAGTTTGTTCCCTTGGCAAATTAAACTCTTTGTACAATATTCCAGTCACATCTTTGGGTGTAAAACATCTGCCTTTTAAATGTGAAAATAAACAAGACATTGCACCTGCTCAATTACATTGCATTTAGTGGCTAGCATACATTTGGTATAGTCCATGTACTTCAGTAATTTTTTTGCAATTTGCCTTCATATTTTGACACTTTTTACTCTGAAAATCTTATTCGTTATGGACAATTTACTAAATACTGATATGAGGGAATCTGTTCAATGTAGTACCCTTGAGGGAGTTGTCTGTTTTGTTTTTTTCTATTTGATGACCTTCCCGGTTTTAAAGGAAAGTCCATTAATATTAGATAGGTGGGGGTCTAGCTCTTAAAACCCTTGCAGAGAAGGTATTCTAAGAAACACTGTGCTCATATCTATTGTTAATCAGGGTCAGCGCTATATTTTTAGGGCCAGAATTGTCTGGTACTGCAGCTTTGTCAGGCACAAATCGCAACTAAAAATACAAAGCTGTATCTGGTAAAAAGTGAGCATTAGCTTTCTTTACTTTCTTTAAAATACTGTCAACTAGCATTTCCCGCGACTTCGTCCGCGGCGTGCCCCCCCCTCCCCCGCGCGACCCGTCGGCACACTCCCTCCCGTCACAGTCTCGCTCCCCCCTCTTGTCCCCCCCGCAATGCCCCCTTTCCTCTATTGCCCTGCGTCCCCAATGTCATGCGGGCCCCAAGCTCCCCGTGCCATAACCATGACATGGCCCCCCCATTCCCGCACGGCCGGCTGGCCAGCCCGTGGCAAAGGTAAGAGTTGAGATTGACCATGTGTACTTACCGAATGTGCGCACCCGATAGTGTGCGCATTGTCTCACACATGCCCCATGGTCCCCACAGTCTGGACTGTCCCCCGCTGCACACCTGCCAGAGGCCGATGTGTACAGTCAGCCGCCGGAGTCATAGAGCGGCACAGCTGATGCACGCGTCAGTTTCCGCAAAGCATGGCTGCATGTGGCCCTCTTTCTGCTGGTCACCCCCTCCCTAAAGTCCCCTGCCATGTGGCCCCCCTATCCCGCGTACCCCTGGCCACCCCCCACCTTAAACAGATTGGCTGCATCTGCCAGCAGCAGCCGCAACGGCACAGCCGGCTGCACGGATGTTGCTGACAGCGGCACAAGCGACACCCCCCCCCCCCCCTTTCACAGACCGAACACTGCATTCTCCCGGCGTGCACACACAGCCGGCGCAGGCGAACCACTTCTCGTGGCCCCACACCAAGGGGTGCGTGGTCTGGAAGCTCCGGAGCTTGCAGTAGGCGCCATGTTCTCCATCGCGTACATCGTTTGTAGCGCCACCCTTATCAGAAAGCGGCTCAAGTAGAGTAGATGACGTCATCTCGGCTCCGTTAGCCTTGTGGTACGGCGATTTCGGGGCTAGTGGTCGCGTGATGCGGGCATGTACCGGCAGAATACGTAGCCTATGTTTCATTCCAGGTTTCAAGGTATATATGTGCCAAATTTCAGCCGAATCCCTGATTGAGGAACAAACATCCAAACACACAAACTTTCACATTTATAATATTAGTAGGATGGTGCTGAATGTTGACCCTCAGCAAACTTAAAGAGGACCTTTCACCACTTTTGGGCACATGCAGTGTTATATACTGCCAGAAAGCCGACAGTGCGCTGATTTCAGCGCACTGTCGGCTTTCCCGATCCGTGCCTGGTGTAAAGAGCTTACGGTGCCGGTACCGTAGTGCTCTATGGTCAGAAGGGCGTTTCTGACCATTAGCCAGAGACGTCCTTCTGCCTCGCGGCGCCTATCGCGTTGTGCTGTGGAGCGGGGAGGAACGCCCCCTCCCTCTGCTCACACAGCTCGTCCATAGACGAGTATTATCAGGAGAGGGAGGGGGCGTTCCTCCCCGCTCCACAGCACAGCGCGATAGGCGCCGCGAGGCAGAAGGACGTTCCTGGCTAATGGTCAGAAACGCCCTTCTGACCATAGAGCACTACGGTACCGGCACCGTAAGCTCTTTACACCGGGCACGGATCGGGAAAGCCGACAGTGCGCTGAAATCAGCGCACTGTCGGCTTTCTGGCAGTATATAACACTGCATGTGCCCAAAACTGGTGAAAGGTCCTCTTTAAGATAGGCCACCATATTATAGAACCTGCTAAGAGTTGCACGATACATCAAATATTCAATACTTTGGAGGCGCAAGTGATTCAATACTGCTGCTCTCAATGCTATACTGTGTGTAGAAACAAGTTCAACCTCGTTAGTAAGGTCATTATTACATTTTGTAGAATACTTTATTAACGCATTTTGGCTCCTTTCTGTCATTAATCAATATTTTTTCCTTTCCCTCCTTTCTATGTTGAGAGCTATCTCATACTTCTCACTATGATTACGGGTGTAAACACTCTTGTATAATACAAGGAAGCTAAAGTGGGGAGTGGAGGGGGTCACTTCAAACAGATATGTGTCATGTACTCCTCCTCTTTCATATAACACTAAGGTTACAGAGCTATCTATATTATTTCCAAAGGGGGTTGTGAACATTTTTGTAATATACATTATTAAAGGGGCTCTATCACTCTATTTTTGCTATTTTAGATAGACATATGCCTGAATAGCCTATTCAGATCCTGATAATTGTTTGTTAACCCCCCCCCCCCCCCCCCGTTTTAATGAATTACATCACTACAAGGGCCTTCGTCGTCTTCTAAGTAGTGAACTATGCAGAGCAGGGGCTACAGCTCCCTGTGTCTATCATAGCATAGATCTACTGTGCACATGGAGATCTATGATAGACACAGGTAGCTGCAGCCCCTGCTCTGCACAAATCACTACTTAGAAGACGACGAAGGACCTTGTAGTGACATCATCACAGGGACACAGCAGTAGTGACGTCATCACAGGTCCTTTTCAGAAGCAGGGAAGAGACAGTGAATCGAAAGTGGGAGGAGGGATTTACATAGAACCACCAAGAGAGGAGGGCGTGAACAGAGTAGGACGTGAGGGGTGCACAGGAACGCCCACGGTGCACGGAGGGCTCATTTACATATACGTTTAAAAGGTAATTCATTAAAATAGAGGAGGGGGGGGTCTTTTAACAAATGATTAGCAGGACTTGAATAGTCGTTTTAAAGGCTATTCTGGCATATGTTTATCTAAAATAGCAAAAATCCAGTGATAGAGCCCCTTTAATGTATCAAACTTTCGTTTAATAGAAAACAGGATGTAAAGTTCCCATTAGTAATGGTCTAACTAAGCATTGCGAGGGAAGAGACTGTGTCTACACCTGTACTAAAGCTCTTACAGAGCTGAACCAACTAGAATAATGATACTCTCAGCTTATAGATCCTTTGCTTTCATATGCTGCCAAGAATGAAGTACTAGCTGTAAAAAAAAAAAAAAAAAAAAAAAAAAAAAAAAAGTATCACTAGTTAAATACACAGTCGGGAATGTGATTTTATTTGCAATATGAACTGCTCTATATTAAGTTCAAATTTCTGACTGTGTTTTAACTAGTGATAGTTCAGGTTCTGATAATTTGTACTTCAATCTTGGCATCATATGAAAGCTGAGAACGATTTTTCTAAGTGGTATAAAACCAAACCGTGTTGCTAAGGAGAATGCTACAACCTGTTTTATAGTAAAAAGGAAGTTAAAAAGGATAATAAATATATAACAAAAATGGTCACCAAACATGTCCCAACACAATAGCATAAGTAAAAAAAAAAAAATGGGAGTTACACTTAAATTATTTTATTTTATTTTTTTAATTGGGAGATAATAGACTTGGAGCTCACATATTGATCAGATTACAAGTTGGCCAGACAAGTCTATGGAAAAGGTGGAAGGAGAGGTAAATTTGAGTTACTGAAAAACAAACACACATAGTGTACAGAGGCAGCTGTTGCTAACAGTATGATTTCTATTTCTCCAGACTGCTTTATTCATTATCAGTAAGTTCAGTACTGCTGTATAACATCCTCTGTGTTACTTCACAGTGAATGTTAGAGCAGAATCTCCTGGTTTCTCCACCCGTAACCTCAGGGAGAACTGAAATTTAGTGATGTAGCTGCAGAGAGGAAAACTATTATTTATGCAGAATAGAAGTGCTACCCCTCACACATATCCAAATCTCCCAGGTTAATCAGAAGTGCCATGAGGAAGGGACCTTCCTGGTCCCGAAACGCGTAGCAGTTACATCTATGCACTGACGAATATGAATAGACGGTTCCTGTATAGAGGCTTTTAATGAATCCAAATAAAAGGTGATTTTATCCTTCGTCCGACTTTGTGCTGGATTTTTCTGTAATCAGAAGTTACTTAGTTAGACTTTTAAATTGTCTTTAAAAATAAATAGTTAACTTTTGGCATAGCTGTCTTGTTATACACAGCATGTAGCCTGTATGGCGGTACCTGTGTATCTGCATTGTGGAGCTGCAGGCTGTCCAAATGCCGCTGTGTTATGCTACAGTGCTGTATTTTTCCCTAGAAGCCATGCCTCTATGGCAACATGGATCTTCATGAGTCCTAAGTGGAGTAGATGTACAGTACGTCCGATATGGCAGCCTTGAAGCTTGTGTCATAGCATTTACTAGGCTCTTTTACCGTTCCTTTATATCTTCTTGGTTGAGTAGAATTTTTCTCAGAGTATTCTAGCAATCAAATGAGTGAAACACAATTAGGTAGTGGTGGGGATTATAATGTATCTGTCATACAGTTATAGGTCCATTAAAAACTCAGCATAAAAGTGGTGGCACCCATAACCTATTAGTGCATATTGATATGTGAGCGAGGGATCATCTTCTATGAAGTAGTGTTGTGGAGCTGCAGAATGGCATTTGCTCTGGTGGACTCGGCTGTACAGGAGAAGAGAGCAGATGTCCAGAAAAGCCGATCACCACAGAGACTTCTGTCTGTAGTTAGAGACGCTTATCATGAGTTTCTGAAATGAAGCTGTCACTATGATGACACATCACATCTTTAGTCACCAAATTCTGCTCATTCATACACTGTCTCAAAGCAAAAGCAGTCAGAAATCTGGTATGTGAAATGAAATTGGCTATTATTGCTCAGTTACTTAGAAAACACCCTGGGGAAGATTTATTAAACACCAGCTCCAGTTTTATCTCCTTATTTGTAAAAACATCTAAGGGCTCGTTCACATCTGCGGCCCGGCACTCCGTACTTAGGTTTCCGTTTCCTGCCTAAAACACAGGCAGGATACGGAAACCTGCAGGAGTCTCTCTCACCCATTCATTTGAATGGGTGAGAGAGATGTCCGGCCGTGCGCGGCGGTGAGCGTTTTAGGCTCTCCGCCGCGAAACCGGGTTTTATAATCCGGACACAGAGTCGGACATGCAGTACTCTGTGTCCGGATAAAAAAATCCGGTTTCGCGGCGGAGAGCCTAAAACGCTCACCACCGCACACGGCCGGACCCTGTCTATGGTTTCCGTCTTCTGGCATGCAGAAGACGGAAACCATAGAACGGAGACCCCAAACGCAGGTGTGAACCCAGCGTTATAGATATATTATTTTGTATGTTTTCTTGACGTCTGCTAGCTTTCTATTTGACGATGTGTTATTTGTAAATCAAAGTCTTTTTCACTACTTTGTGACCAGACTGGTAAGATAAAGGTAATCTCTCATCAGTACTGACACATTTACAGTATGTATGTGAACATTTTTGTACATTTAAAAGGGTTTGCCCATGAAAGACATTTATGGCATAGCAACAGGATATTCTATAACTATCTAATAGGTGTGGATCCCACCTTTGAGACCTATCTCTGAAATGAAGCCTCCTCCAGTACCCATGCCTGCTACTTATCCAACCTCATGGCAAGGACTGTCCACCATGGTCAGGCTTTAGGAAAGCAGCATAGCTCTAAGCTACATTGTGTCCATAACTCCCATAGAAGTGCTGCGGCTTTATAATCTGCACTGCAGGTCGCTTTATGCACCGATTCCATTTCTTCAACAAGCTACTATTCTCTACTGATTATTCTGATGATTTTCCACCTGCAAATCTGCGTGAAAGATGCACAGAATATCCGCCATTCGTGCACACTGTAGATCTTTTATGTGAAGGTTTTCTAATAGTTTCAGCAATTATGGCTCTGACATTATTTCTAATGTTGCTAGCTTCTGCTAAATGCATAGGATAAAAGGGCATCTGGATAACAATCTTTCAATAAATCCAATGACCTTACATAGGAATTTGTGTGGATTTTCATTCCCCATCCTATAAAATGGGAGCAATACCACCCATTGAGAACAGAGAAATAGAGATTGCATGTAAAATGGGTAGGAAAAACTTTTAAAGCGTCAGCAATAAAATGTGGAATTTATTACTTGGGCTCATCTGTCTGATGATGATGTAATGTATATACAGCTACAGACAATACCGGGCTTATATATATATATTTTTAACTGTGCATTGTTATATAAATGCATTTTGTAAACTTTTTTTTTTTTAAACTTTTTATTTCGGTATATAAAAAAGTACAGGATAAAATCATGAAGTTTAATTTCTGTCTGTTCATCTTTTGAGGAAGATCTATGATCTTGAGCTTACTGTTTTTTGAACTGGATCTTGCAGATATATGGCATTCAGGGATCTAGAGTTGTGGAGATTTCCAGGAGAACACAGGCAAACTCCTTTTAGACTGAGGCCTCACGTTGTAGAAGTGCAGCTTTTTCTGTGACAGATTTTGCTGTGGTTTTTTGAGCCAAAGCCAAGAGTTGATTGAGTAGAAGGTAGAAGTATAAGAACTTTCTGTATGTTTCCCATTCCTTTTGGTTTTGGCTCCAAAAGCTGCAGCAAAATCTGCAACAGAAAAAGCTGTGTTTACGCACCGTGGAGCCTTAGTTTAAAAGGAGTACGTTGGCTACTTTTTCCCTATTAGACTAATTCCAGTGATGGGTGATGGAAATAAACAATTTTACTAGCATATATTTTTGACCCTATACAGGGGTCAAATCACAAAGAAAATGAGCTTAATGTGATATACAAATGAGTTGGCAGGTGCCTGCTGGGCAGTGCCAAGTGCAACATGCAGCTAATGTGTTCTCATTAGAGATGAGCAAGTACTATTTGAAACTCCAGTTTCGAATAGAACGTACCCATAGGAATGAATGGATGTAGCCGGCACACAGGGGGTTAAGCGGCCGGCTGCCGGCAAAGTCTGCATGTCGGCCGCCTCCATACATTCCTATGGGTGCGTGCTATTCGAAACGTCCATTTCGAATAGTATTCGCTCATCTCTAGTCCTCATGACAGCATCAGCACCTTCCAAAGTCCTAGTTTCCTATACTGAAAATTCATGAATCCGTGGAGCTATCCCAGGTACGCACATCTTAAAGAGGTACTCCCATGAATACAACCATTTTTAAATTTGTAGATAATTAAAAGTTAACCATTTTTGCAAATATAAGTAATTAAAAATTTTGCAGAGTTTTAAAGATTTTCTCTAAATATCTAGTGGTCACAAGTTATTGTCTTGATCGGTTTCCATTGGATATGACTATGAATGCAGAACCTTTCTGAGGTAAAAATAAAAAAAAAAAAATAACCAAGATTTCCTTATTGTTGGCCGGGATATCTTGTCATACAAGTAGTGTCCCTGTTTGATATCTCAGTACAATAAGAAAATCACGTTTGGGTTTTTGACAAGACCCAGACCATAGAGAGTTTCTGCATTCATCGTTGTACCTATTGGCAACCAATCTAGATAACAAATGTCAGCACTAAGATGATTAGAGAAAATCTTAAAATTCTGCAGAATTTCTAACTACTTATAGTTGCAAAAATGTTTAACTTTTATCTACAAATATAGATATGATTATTATGTTCATGAGAAGTACCCCTTTAAGTACTTTTTGCGGGCATTGACATCAGTGACCTTACTGCACGATGTGCTATACTCCCCAGCAGAAAAGAGCTGAAGCTGTTGATCAGTACCCAAGGGGGTGTGGCAGGGTACAGCAAGGAGAGCCTAAGAATTTGTGGGTCTCCGGCCTTCACAGTAGGCACTTGCTAAGTAATTCGAATATCACATAAAAGTGACTTTTCTTGGTGATTGGTCCACTGTCTGAAGACACAAGAAATACTTGTAAAATTGTTTATGTCCATTACCTGGCATTGAACTGTAGTTTAATAGGGTGAAATAAACTGATAGACTCACTTAAAGAGGACCTTTTATGGATTTGGGTACATGCGGTGTTATATACCGCTGGAAAGCCGAGCGCACTGTCGGCTTTCCCAATCTGTGCCCCGGGTGAAGAGCTATCGGTGCCGGTACTGTAGCTCTTCACAGTCAGAAGGGCGTTTCTGACACTCTGTCAGGAACATCCTTCTGCACAGCAGCGCCTATAGCGCTGTACTGTGTGAGCGGGGAGGAATGCCTCTTCCCCTCCTGATAGTACTCGTTTGAATTCAGCGCACCGTCGGCTTTCCAAAGGTATATAACACCGCATGTACCCAAATTCATGAAAGGTCGTATTTAAGGAGTAGGTTCTATGAAAAGCCATGCATTAATCTATAGTGAACTACCTTTCTAAAGGTGTCGCTAGGAGCAAGTTCCTCTTTTTCACTAAGGAGGTCTTATTTGCATATTCCTTACATAGAATTATTAGCAGATTATACATGGTCTGATAAGTAATAATACATTTTATTTATATAGTGCCAACATATTCCGCAGCACTGTACAATTTGTAGGGTTCAAGTACAGACAAAAAGATACATTACAAAGAAATAGTCACTTCATACAATGGGACTGAGGGCCCTGGTCATAAGAGATAACAATCTATGAGGTAGAGGGGGTGACACAAGAGGTATCAGGGGCAGCATCGGAGGCAGCATTGCTTATACAGTGGTCAGACAATTTTGTAATAGAGGTTACTGTCATTACACAAACAAAACTGTATTAACCATCACCAGTCATGTCCTTTAACATGCAGATGATGCCTGGACATATAAAGTTAGTCTAAAACAGCACCATATCATTTAGGGTAATGTGGGAGCGTGAACAGAGGAGGGTTTGTTTTAGGGATTCTAATTACAGTACGGAAGGGTTTACATTAGGAATTGCGATAGGCCTGTCTGAGAAGATGTGTCTTTAGTTTGCACTTGAAGCTGTAGAAATTGGGAGTTAATATGATTGTCTGGGATAGAGCATTCCGGAGAAGTGGTGCAACTCGGGAGAAGTCTTGTATATGAGCGAGGGAGGTTCTGATAATAGAGGATGTAAGTGTTAGGTCATTGAGAGTGCAGGTTGAGCGGTAGACAGAGATGAGGGAGGAAATGTAGGGAGCTGCAGCATTATGGAGAGCCTTGTGGATGAGGGTGATAAGTTTATATTGTATTCTGTAATGAATAGGCAGCCAGTGTAGTGACTGACACAGACCAAGGGCATTGCTGTAGTGTCTAGACTGATAGATGAGCCTGGCCACTGTATTCAGAATAGAGGGGAGAGGGGAGAGTTTAGTAAGGGGAAGACCGATTAGAAGGGAGTTGCAGTAGTCAAGGCGAGAATGAAGCACAGAGACAATAAGTGGCTTTAATGTATCTCTGGTAAGGAAAGGGCGTATTCTAGAGATGTTTTTGAGGTGGAGATGACACGAGCGTGCGAGTGATTGGATATGGGGGTCACTTTGTAGCCCTAGAATAAGGTCCCATGCATAAACATCTCAGATGAGCCTGCAATGTGGATAAAGATTAACTGGGGCCATTATCTACCAATTTCAATTAGCAATAAATATTTAAAGGGGTTTTCCCATATCAGTGTATCAGCCGGCTACCTGCAATGTCTGCTTCTTACTTCCTGTATTTCTCCCCCTCTCCCGCTGAACGGTACACACAATCCTTCTGCAGATCAGATAATATACACATGCCTGTACAGAATGGACTCTGTGTTATCTGTGTGTTTACATAGAGAGGTAACAGACTCGGCTTTATCAACAAAGTGCAATTAGCTGAATGGATTGTCCTGCCAGCACTGAGTAAGTGACGTCACATGTCCTGTCTCCCAGGTCCGTGGTTATAGCTATGTAAACAATGAAAGGAATAAGGTCACATAGCAGGCAAGGAAAGCGGAATTTGTAAAGCAATATATTTAGGAAAAGTATTCAATTTATATAAGCTATCAGTATTGATAAGGTCCTTGAGATGGGACAACCCCTTTAAATTAGACCTTTCACCACCTCTTAAGTCCTTCTTCTTGCATCATTTAATGGATGCCCATCCACTGACAATTGGAATTTTTTCTCTACCCCCACTGTTCCCCAGCAATAAGTACAGTTAATTTTGTTGTATTATATATTATTTAGGACAGGGGTGCTCACACTTTGTCAGCCTGTGAGCTACTTCTTTAAATGACCAAGCCCTAAGATCGACTACTCACTTTTTGTGGGCGGGGCCGAGACGGGCCTGTAGGCAGGGCTGGGCATGTCTGTGGGCAGGCTGGGCATGTGGGCGGGGCCGGGCGGATCGTGAGAGGTGGCCGCCCAGGCATCCCCGCTGTCTGCTTCTTCACGGTGCAGGCTGAGGGTTATCTCTGGACACTGGCAGGCTGCGGCAGTCCCGCTTGCCAGTGTCTGTAGATGACTCTCAGCCTGCGCTGTGAACAAGCAGCACCCTGGCCCCCTCAATCCCTAAGAGCGGCCTGCAAGTGCTTGTTCACAGTGCAGGCTGAGAGTCATCTACGGACACTGGCAGGTGGGGCTGCCCCAGCCTGCCAGTGTCCAGAGATAACTCTCAGCCTGCGCTGTGAAGAAGCAGACAGCAGGGATGCCTGGCTGCAACCCGCGATCGACCCATACGTCCATTGTGATCGACTGGTAGATCGCGATCGACGTATTGAGCACCCCTGATTTAGGATCAGGCAGGTGGTGTCAGGCAGAAACAGAGAAAAGGTGGAATTCTAAGCTCTGACACTTCTACCTTTGATTGGGGTTCTGAATAAAGCCCCCTCCCTGCTCCTGCCTGAGACCACCCACCTGACAGAGGAGGGAGTAAGTAGCACATCAGTCACGAAAGTTAGTTATCTACGCTGCTAGGAGTCCCCGACTCCAGGTAACATACTGTCCTGTACCGATTATAATTTGGGACAGTATGGATAAACTAAATAGCTACGAGTCCCTCTCCTGGCATACTGTTCAGGCTGGTAAATCCAGCCAAAACAACGGACCGAGATTCACGGCTGAAATCCAGTTGTGGGGAAGCAGGGCTTACTGAACTCAGCTGAAAAACAGTGCTGAACTACAGATTGTTGCGGGTTTTGTCTGCTGCGGGTAAATGGCTGCTGTGTGTCCACAATGCGGGCCCTTTGCCTTATGATTTTGCTGAATGAGATTTTTTTTTTTTTCCCCTTGAAAACAAAACATGTATCCTGAAACATGATTAGAAGCAATCTCAATAGCGGAAGCCCCTGAGTCGTAATAAATACAGATTTTTGAAAAGAGAAATGGCCTTTATGTGGACAGATAACAGCGGATTTTGAGATTTGACTTTTGTGGGTATAAAACATAAAAAACCTGACTTGCCATTTTTTTCTTCACACAATGATCGTAACGTGTGCATAAATGGTTATCTACTTTATGCAGCTTACTGATAACTTAGATGAAGCCACGTACTCTTCCCCAGCTCAGATAAACGCTATACCTATGCCAGAGATGGATCAGCTAATTGTGATTTGTTAATTATTCATGCAATTGCTTGAAAGAAAGCAGAAATAAAGCACATCTCCTATAACAATGCATCTCAGCTGTTGCCGTTTCTATATCCAAATTGTCCAGTAGAAAAAAAAAAGCGTAAACCGTACAGTTGCTACGGTAAGGTGGTATGTAATAAAGGTAACAAATACTGCTCCATCTTTTTCCTGCGGGGTCTGTGTTTAAAGACAGAGAGAGCGAGAGTGAAGATTTAGGATTCTGTTAAGATACAGGCTGAGCAGAAACCAATAACTACATATGAGAAGAAAAAACTGCACCATCGTAGAATTCATTATTGACTTTCACATGTCAATAATTAACAGCTCATCAGTGCATTTCTGCAAATATGGGCCATGTTCCTAAACAAGGGAGGATCCTTAGATAATTGGAACCTATTGAACTCTGTTCGTCTTGTGCCGCATATAGATCTTTCTTTTTCATATGTATTACTGCTCCCGCTCGGCAAGACCAGCTGCCTTTTTAAAAAACATCATCTGCAAATGAAGCTAAATCTTGTTACAATTCAATATTGTTTGGGCTACACACATCACATTATAGCATTGCATTTCAAAGGGTTCTGAAGAAGGGACTTTATAGTCCATTTCAATGGAATCTGATGGCTTTATGTAGCTTAGATACAGCTGTATTGTTCGTATGAGAAAGAAATGGAAAAATATGACCTCATTTATATTGTATTTCATATACTTCACATGTACATTTAGTGGAAGGATTCCCAGGTGTCCTGAAGAAGCAAATGATTTGGATCACATTCTAAAGATAGGGATTTCAATAGTATGTTGGTGTTTAACCTGCACTTGTAACTGTAGCTCGTGAGAGGATTCCATTGAAACATATAAGGCAATAATTCAATGTTTTTTGGTAGGCACAAGGAAAATATATCAAAATAGAAGTATTTAATGCTACTGTGAAGTTTATAACTATGTAATGTATGAAAAACATTGTTGTCCTTATAAGTTGAATGCTAGATATAGTTGCTTATGCTTGAAACGGGTATAATGTTATATGATAAGATGGCGCCTGCATCCACGACTGGTGCAAAAAAAACAAAAACAAATGCTTGGCTTGCTGCCAGAAGACAGCTCGCCAAGGTTACCACGCAGGCCCGGGAGTAGCTGGCTATATATGGCACTGCTTAAACTTTTTCTGTTTGGTTGAGATGTACCATACCAATCAGGAATGAATATGAAAACTTACATTGTTGTTATATGACTTCCTTTCTCTGCTACTATTTAACCCTCGTGTTTCAATAAAAAGTGCGTCCTCACACATTCTTTGGTTGAGAGAAGAATGAATACCAACACAGAGTGGGGTGATTTCCTTACTGCTTGCACTCAGCATAATTAATTAGGACAACGACAGTTACCCGGGATTACTGGTCAATTAATCATAAACGTGACTCTGACCTTATCACTACTATATAGAACATGCAGAGGCAGCTGTAGCACACTTTAAAGTGAAACTCCATATTGAATCCACAAATTCTGCATTTCGTAGTACTAGTATACTGTATACTTGGTTAATGTCATCCACACTTTGTTGAAAAAAAACGCTGCGAAAAAGCAACAGCATGTTAATATTAGCCGTGGAAACGGAAGTGTTTTCTCTATAGATTTAATAAGGGAAGGAAAAAAAAAAAGATAAAGACGCAGCAAAAACTTTGAAAAAAAGTTAGCTTTTTTTTATTTTAAATTTCTGTTTGCATGAAACCTTGGCCTAAAGGGAGTAGAATATTGATGACCTATTCTTAGGATTGGTTATTAATATCTGATTGGAGCCTGGTACTTGGCGCCACAACCGATCAGCTGCTCAAAGCATCAGTGACAATTGGATTGAATGCTGCTCCCACTTCACTGGCCAGTGACATCACATTCATTCATCAGGAGAATGGGACTGAACTGCAAAACCAAACACAGCCACTCTGCAATGTATGGCGCTGTGCTGCTCAGTGAAGAAGCCAGGGGACTCACCTGAACTTTCTTCACACTGCTGAACTGTTGGGGTTCTCTATGTCAGACCTCTCTGATCGGATATTCAACTCAAAAACCCCTTGAAGTATTATAACAAGGAATGGAAGTGAAAGCAATTCTCTAATATCATGTTATTGGTACAATTTGGATATTAAAATCATATTAAAACCTGGTACCGTATGTCACATCTGTAATTAGATCGAAAACAAGGCATTGACAGATCTGTTATTGGACAGACTCATTAGATTGTGTTTTTGTTACTGTATAGTGTCCTCCATTTTGTCAAATAAAATAATGTATGGCGATTATTCAGACTTATTTTTTTAAACAAACTGCAACAAAGATTCCTAATGGAAATAGGAAATACAGTCTATATTTATAAGCAGCTCCTTAGAGACATATTGACATATTATTGCAACTCCCTGAACTTAGTGAGAAAATCCAGCAATAGACTCCAAAGATCCCCAAATAGTTGATTCTCACTTTAGCCCTTGTTTAGCACTACTGTATACCAGCCTTCCCTTTCAGAGTAGATGTTGTGTACAACTTTCTGTTAAAATTGATTCCATTTTTCATGTTATTTTGTCTTGTAGCTGTTGTGACTGGCTAATAAATGTTTGCAGAAGAAGGAAAGAACTGAAAGCTCGAACTGTGTGGTTGGGATGTCCAGAGAAATGTGAAGAAAAATATCCAAGGAATGCTATAAAAAATCAGAAGTACAACATCTTTACATTTATACCCGGGGTAAGAATGTGTCTTTAGCTGACTAGAGAATATCTGCAAGCAGTAGGACCATTTGCATTAGGAGTTTTGCTTGATGACCTGGAGGGGGGGGGTGTGCATTTGGCACCGAAGGACCATAAAACATAACAGAAATCACAATTGTTGTTCTCCATTACTTTCTTGAGCAGGAGGTGTCTGTAGTTTCAGAAGTTCAATGAAAACTTCATTTCCCAGCAAGTCCTCTCTTCCTAGTCCATCATAACATCCGCCCATCTGTTTCACTCTGTATAGCCCAGAGTAGCCTCTGCCCCTCTATCTCCCTATCAGTCTAGGGCCATGGTGGCGAACCGATGGTACGGGTGCCAAAGGTGGCACTCGGAGCCCTCTTTTTGGGCACCCATCTGTGGAACAGATTATACTGTGTGGGGCCACCGTGGAACAAATTGTACTGTGTGGGGGTCACTGTGAAGCAGGTTGGACTGTGTGGGGGTCATAGTGGCGCAGAAAGCCCCATTCATATGACCAGATTTTGCAGGTTTGTAATTGTGTGCAATAGTGGATCCGCACATTATTAAGGTTAAATTGCCGTGTTAGCACTTTGATAAATTAGTGGGTTTTGGGTTGCAGTTTGGGCACTCGGTTTCTAAAAGGTTCGCCATCACTGGTCTAGGGCATTATAGCTTCCTTATTTACCCCCTCCCCACCGGAGCACTATGTACAGCACATGAGAAAGGAAATGTGGGTAGTTGCAAAACTTCTACTGATATAAAATTAAAACCTCTGGAACTACCTTGGTTCAGTAGATAGAAATGTCATTGTAGCCAGAGGGACATGTAGATGTGAACGATGGGTTACAATGGAACATTCTCTGTAGGCTTGGCTCTGTTCCATACAATACCGGTGTGCTGGATATGTGGGTACATTATTTAACTTTGATGTGTTCTGGCAGAGTTATCACAGACAACCCACACTACACCATCTAATTACTTTTGGAGGTTACAGAGCAACAAGTTTTTGTAAGTCCTCCTGTCATCACAAGCATTGATTTAGTGAGCGGAGAACCTCTGTTAACCCCTCACTGAATGAATGAACATTTCTCACACAATGGCTGCAAGAGAACTGACTTAAGATTTAGTATCCTAGTCATATTAAAAAGTTAGTATAAAAATTCAAAGAAGGTTTTCTTTAACCTCCAGTACCTTTACAACAGATGAGGCAATAATCTGCTTCCACTACCCTAATGTACTATATATTTTTAGGGATCCAACCAGCATCACTACTGTAGCTAAGTGGCACTAATATTTTTTGGTTGAAGGTATTTTCCCATCTCCTATCTATCTATCTATCTATCTATCTATCTATCTATCTATCTATCTATCTATCTATCTATCTATCTAATCAATTTATGTATAGATGCTTACCAAGTGATGCCATAGATGCAAAGTATTTATTTATTTTCCATTTTTATTACTTTGTACCACACAGTGTTGCACCTTTGTTTTGATGGCACAATGGTATTACCAATGTAAAGGACTATAGTTCCCATGGTTCTTTTTCCCTATTGCATAAAATGACCCAGTTAATGGAAGTGGCATTGCTCGCTTATCTTTATAAGTCTAGTGTCTTGCCTGATTTCCTGCAGGTTTCTCATGCACCAACTTAATTCATTTTGTTGCATTAGACAGTTCTGCCCCCTTGCGTGCCCTCTAAAAATTTGATAAAGACACTTCATTTGTCTGCTCTGTGCCACGTTTTATGTCAGATTTCAGTTTCTGAATGTATCTTAAAGATAGACAGGTGCCTGCCCGCATGTAGTCAGAAAATGTCCTATATTTTTGGTGTAACTGAATGAGAAATATGTCTAAAATGAGATGCACCAAAACAATGTCACAAATAGCTTCCCAAATGTATTGTAAGGTAGTAAGAGGGAAAACTGGGAAACGGTGACAATAAGAGGCATGCACACTACATCAGTAGGTAACTAATCTTACTGAATGTAAACCATTTCCACATAATTATTAAAGACTAGAAAATCTCTTTTATTTCTTATTTGCCAATAGAGCTAAAGGTGCAAGTACATAAAGACTATATCTACAGATGATACTTTACAATGAATGGTACTGTACTAGAAGCTGTAGCCAGCCACGTAAAGTATGCTGGTTTCCTATAAAATAATAACTAGACAGGTCCATTAGGATAATTCCCATTTGCTTGATAAAACTGAGACCACACTGGTTTTATTTGTGGGGAAGGTTTAGAAATCTGATCACAATGTAGTCATTCATGACTTTGTGAGAAATGTTCTGCACAGTCCTTCTTTGTTTTGTTGCTTGCTGGAGGTGCCACATGGCACTGTGGTATGTTACCATCTGCTTACCTGGTACCCAGAGCTCCCATTTTTATCTCTTGTTACATATGTGTAGTTGATACAATGTATCCTGCTGTGTCATCAGGTTATCTCTGCCTAATGCTAATAAGTTTGCACAGTTTATTGACCGTTTATTTATACAAAAGTAAGAAATAGCCTCGAATCTTATATGCGCTTTTATTAAAACTCGCAAAACTAATGACTGTGTGTAATTAAAAGGCTGATCTAGTGTCAAGGTAATAAAATGTCAACTGTCTTTTGGACAGATAAATATTCTCATCTTTATTGAACCACGCCGCTGTTTTCTCCCTTCCTTTAAATTATTAAATGCATACAAATTGCTTAAACAGCAGACATTTTCTTAAAGGTCAGGAAGTTCATTAAGAATACAGTAAACCATTTATTGTTGTGATTAAACCATGAGCTCCACTTTTTTAATTAAATTACATTTGTAGTTGGAATTCTTAAACATCTGTTCATTATTGTATGATGCGGGGAAAGATAAATAGTTTTACTTTAAGTTCAGCTTCTTGGGCACTCACATTATATACAGATTGTCTTCATAATGCTGGCATAAGGTAATTGAAAGGGAGTCCACCATCGCACAGTCCCTTGGAAACCTCTTACAGTGAAGGAAATAATCATTTGATCCCTTACTGAAGTTTGCTCACTGAAAAATACATGAACAGTCTATAATTTTAAGTGTAGGTTAATTTGATCAGTGAGAGAATATCAAAAATAAAATCTAGAAAATCACATTGTATAAATTTTACAAAAATGTATTTGCATTTTGCATAGAATAATAAGTATTTGATTCTTCTGGCAAACAGGACTTAATACTTGGTGATAAAACCTTTGTTGGCAAGCCCAGCAGTCAGACATTCTTGTAGTTGATGATGAGATTTGTGCACATGTCAGGAGGAATTTTGGTCCAGTCCTCTTTGCGGATCATCTCTAAATCATAAGATTTTGAAGCTGTCGCTTTGCAACTCAGAGCTTCAGCTCTCTATAAGTTTTCTATGGGATTAAGGTCTGGAGATGGGCTAGGCCACTCCATAACCTTAATGTGCTTCTTTTTGAGCCACTCCTTTGTTGCCTTGGCTGTATGTTTTGGGTATGTGTCCTGCTGGAAGACCCAGCTACGGCCCCTTTTTACCAGCCCAGGCAATACCCAAATTCTAAATACAGATCATATAAGAATTCCTAATTAAAAAGGAAATGAATTATACAAAAACATTGAAAAATAGTACACAGTAAACCATAAATAACCGGCTCTCCCCCCACAGAACCACCCCTGGGAACTCCACATCAACATCCGCATACACTCATACCCATCCACACAGGACCGTGGAACAAACACAAAGTATTTAGTCATAGTCTGGGATAAACTGAGACAGGGTATGGGGGAAGATATCCATTTGTCCCAGGCACAGTGGAATTTAGTCTCCTTATCCCTATGCTTAAATATCCATTTTTTAAGAGGCAAAGAGACATTCGCAGATCTGATCCATTCACGCAGCACTGGAGACTTCTTGATGACTTTGGTCCCAGCTGCCTTGAGATCATTAACAAGTTCCCCCTGTTTAGTTATAGACTGATCTCTCACCTTCCTCATGATCCAGTATAACCCACTAGGTGAGATTTTGTATGGAGCCCCAGATCGATGTCGATTGACACTCATTTTGTATTTCTTCCATTTTCTTACTATTGCACCAATTGTTGTCTCCTTTTTACCCAGTGTCTTACTCATGGTTTTGTAGCCCGTTCCAACCTTGTACAGATCTATGATCATATCCCTGACATCCTTAGAAAGCTCTTTGGTCTTGCCCATGTTGTAGAGGTTAGGGTCTGACTGAGTTATTGGACGGGAGTCTTTTATACAGGTGACACTATAAGGGAGCATTCACACGGCGTAACGTCCCGCGAGATTTGGCACGTGTACGCCGCGTGACCCTTTGCGTGCCGTACACACTCCCATTCATTTCAATGGGAGCGGGGAGCGTATGCGCCGCGCTAGTTTGCGGCCGTGAATAAATGCACGGCCGCAAACTAGCGCGGCGCATACGCTCCCCGCTCCCATTGAAATGAATGGGAGCGTGTACGGCACGCAAAGGGTCACGCGGCGTACACGTGCCAAATCTCGCGGGACGTTACGCCGTGTGAATGCTCCCTAAGACAGCATCTAACTGCTCTGTAGAAGCCAGAACTCTTAATGGTTGGTACAGGATCAAATACTTATTTCTCTATGCAAAATGCAAATAAATGTATAAAATTTATACAATTTGATTTTTTGAATTTTGCTTATGATTTTCTATCTCTCACTGTTAAAATTAACCTACCCTTAAAATTATAGACTGTTCATGTCTTTGTCAGTGGGCAAACTTACAAAATCAGCAAGGGGTCAAATACTTAGTTCCTTCATTGTATATGGTAGTGGCTTAGTGAACAAACCATTTTTATGTCAAAGTGCACTCTTGCTTTCAAGAAAATCAACTTTTAACCTGTATGCAAATGAGCTGTTTAGTGCATCGAGGGTGAGGCCACATTGGCTGGAGCGCCCATTTAGTCTTGTTGTTGCTGCACATCAGGACCTGTCAATCTTCATGTTATGGCGCAGTGTTGGGTGGTGATCGTAGTGAAAACAGTTGTTCAGGATACTGTGGCCATGCTCTTTGTGCACTGTACAGCTTATTTGAATTAATCAAAATTTCAATTAATTGGACATTTTACCTCGATTTCGGCTAATGAACAATTATTTTAGGCTATACTCTTTTTTTTATGCACCACACCCACCTCCAGTAGACTCCTGTGCTGCGGGTAATGGGAGTCTATTGGAGGTGAGTATTTGTTGGGTGAAGCTTGTGAGATTTGTCTCATGAATATTTGGGAACCCACACCATAGCACTGTTTGTTATGGGGATGATCAGCTAAGTGTCTCATTTTGTGAGTTCTGCAGCTGAACCAGAGGGAGGCAGATTCAGGGTGGAATTTGGTTGTGATTTTTGAAGTTGAATCCTCTTCAAAATCAGGACCAAATTCCTACATGTATAGACACCCTATGGATATATGTTGATCTTGTTACCAGCAATATTGTATTTTAAAACTGTGCCTACAATTGACTATACAACAGACTAATTCACACTGGGACTCTGATATACATGTTTTTCACCCTATACCCTTGGGTATAGTCCAGTTTCCCCTTACTCATTCTTGTATTGTTTACTATTTTTGCTTTATTCTATTCTATTTTAATGACATTAATAAAAATCATGGTTTTATTACAATAGCTGGGTGTTTTTTCCTTGGTTGATATGATAAGTGTTATTGCACACTGGCGCACAGGTATCTTGTCTGCAGTAGACTACGTTCACTTCTGCATTATTTGTGGTGTTCCCTTATAGGAAATGGGAAGCTCTGGATGTCTTGTGAGACAAAAGAATATAAAGGAGGTCCATCAGATTTTTGTATGGAGCCTGGCATTTTATCCAAGATAATAGTTTAGCATGAATCATATTTTGTCTGGCTTATTTACCGTATATACTCGAGTATAAGCCGACCCGAATATAAGCCGAGGCCCCTAATTTTACCACAAAAAAACTGGGAAAACTTATTGACTCAAGTATAAGCCTAGGGGGGAAATGCAGCAGCTACTGGAAAATTTCAGAAATTAAAATGGTCAGAGTTTTTGGGTGCAGTAGATGGTGGGTGATGGGAAAGGAGAAGGGGGTGTTTTGGTTGTCTGTCTGCCCCTTCCCTGAGCTTGAGGACTGTTTTTTTGTTGTTTTTTTCCCCCCACTTGGAATTCAGTCTGGCTGAATATAGGGTATCTGCAGTGCTCCTATTAATCCCTTCCTGACGGAACAGGAGCACTGCAGATACCCTATATTCAGTAGACCAGGCACTTTCAGACACAGGGATACCTAATGTGTGTGTGATTCATAGTCATTTTCTACTTTTGTATGTACTCTAGGGAAAGGAGTGATTTACAACTTTTTTAAAACATTTTTTAAAGCTTCTTTTCTGTGCAGAAAAATTCGGCTTATACTCGAGTATATACGGTAATTGAATCTGCAGCAGAGTCTTCTAATGGAGTCTCCCACAACTGTGTGTACCACCATCTCCTGCCTCTGTTTGACACTATGGAAGTTAATTTCTATTAGATAAAATAGCTCCTAGAGGGAAATACCTAGGGCTCGGCAATTAACTGAAAAATAATCGAAATCAAGATTCAGCTCAATTAATCGATATGAACTTTCTCACATCAATTATTCCAATTATTTTGCATCCATGTCTTCCACTGCCACTGGCTAAAGAATATGTCACTAACTGTACACTGTCCAATCGGGATCGCTGATATATCTCTAATTGAAATTAAAATTCAGTAGCATACAAATAGGGACCTATGGCATGTAAAAAGGGGTGTGTCCTAAAATAATCATTCATTAATAGCAATTGAGTTAGTGTTCCACTAATTGTGATTTTCATTTCCATTATAATCGGTCAGCCCTAGATAATACCTGTAGAATAGGGAATATAATGAAGAATACTGCGTCAACTCCAAGAGATAAAAACATCTTTGTATAAAGTAAAAGGTAATGCAAAGCTTCCATAAACTCTATGGGTGCTTTAGCAATCCATAGAGTGGTTTATACTTAGTGTAAAGACAGCCTTACTAGTTACCTATATACAATTTAATGTCATTTTTTCTGTTATTTTATTCATATTTTTATTTTGTTTTTGTTTGCTTTTTTTAAGGTTTTGTATCAACAATTCAAATTTTTCTTGAATCTGTATTTTCTGGTAGTTGCCTGCTCCCAGTTTGTGCCTGCTCTTAAGATAGGCTACTTGTACACCTACTGGGCCCCTCTGGTAAGTTTGTCTTTTAATGATCGATTTATGTCAAGTCTGTTTCATATGTTTGCAGTTTTCTGTATGGCTTATCTTTTCTTCAGATTCCAGTTGCATCACTGAATTTAATATGTTAAAACTAGAATCTTGTAGAACTGGACATTGCAATTTCCCTAACTTGAAGTGTTTTGATGATATATCAATAACTACTTTTAATGGTAGAAATTCAAAAATAAATCATGATTATAAATCAATATGTCAGGAAAATTAGGCTGGTATCTAATAAATGCTCCAAAATTTCTGTATTTTGCTGAGGAAGTCATATTTGTTTGTACAGTTCATAGGGTAGTTCATAACCAGGTGTTAAATTTTAAGGTTTGCCCTGTTTCATCTAAGGAGCAACAACTTTACAAACATAATATAGGTTCAATCCTAACAGGTTTTACCTCTTCAGTGTTCTATTTATGTATGTTGTGCTTTGATTCAGTTTTATTAAAGAGGAAAAATTTGATTTTTTTTTTTTTAGTCATTCACTGCTCAGTAACCATTTTTACTGTATAGCAGACATCCCTAATTATTGTCTATCCAGAGCACAGTAGATGGGGCAGAAGTCTCATTCCTCAGCCTTTCCTGCTGGTGCTCAGACTCCCTGTACCATGACCAACTCCCTTCTACTCTTTGGACCTACAGCTGGAGTATGGTATAGCCACAGAGCAGACTTCTTCTCCCTCTGCTTCACCCTGGGATGATAATCATTGGTCTGCTGGTTGAACACTGCTATTCTATAAGCAAGTTTGTCCAGTGCAGTAAATGCACTATAAAAAATAATTCCATCCTCTCACAAACCCTTTTAAAAAAATTTTTTTCACTACATCTAAAATTTAGTCTTTTTCACATTTTACCTTGTTGACCTTAAAAAAGAGTGAATAAGCTTCCTGTAAGAATAATGTGACCCTAAGCACAATAAAACCACTTGTGTATCAGTGGCGGAACAGTTAGTTCTTAAAGTTATTGTATGCAAAAGAATATAACTGACTAGGTAACTGGTTCTGAGTATTTCCAAAATGCTAGATCTTGTTGGGTGTGCCGGAAGTGGTAAGTACCTACTAAAATTAGTTCATTGAAGGACATTAAACAGCGTCATTGATGCCAAAGGTTCAATGATACATGTTGGGATTACAAACTACTGTAGCACAAATTGATGAATAAAGTTACTCCTGACTATGAAAGGAAAGGTAGCAGAACACAAAATACATGGAGCTACAGTATGTAGCACAGATGCGTCAAAGTGTCTATGCTAATCCCTGCCTAAATAGCGCTGAGCATCATAACTGGACCATGAAACAGACAAAGAACGAAGCCTAATAATTCATGTTTTCTTTTATATCATTTGGACAGTTGGGTGCATGTGTATCCTTTGAGGAAAAGATGGCATCATGATGCACTATGGGGAAAAGACAAGCCAACAAAAGCAATGTGATACTCTGGGCAGTGCTCTCCTGGGAGATTGGGGTCTTGGCATTCAAGGCGATTAGATGTTACTTGGATATGTAACATCTAAACATAGTTGCAGACCTTAATTGCAATGGTAATCCCTGATGGCAGTGGTCTCTTGCTGTGTGATATGAATATGTTCACACGGCAGAAAAAGAAGAGGAATTCCTCTTCATTTTCCACTGCCGGCATTTTTGCCGCAATCTAGCCGCGATGGGATGCTGATGCAGTGCATCGGGATTCCGTTCCGGGTTCCCACTGGCCCGGATGAATGACCCTAATCAGCAGGAAGTCTCGAGTCATGGACTCCGCAACTCTGCCAAATCTACAGCAAGATCGAGCAGGACACTTCTTTTTTCCATGTCCTGCTGCTACCTCTACCTCCCATTGAAAACAAATCTGCAGAAAATTCCACTATGAGAACACAGCCTAATGGTCCACAGCAAAATTCTTCAGCAGTGGTTTGGGGAATGAGGCAAAGAGTTCATGATGTTGACTTGGTGTCCAAATTCCCCAGATCTTGAACCATTGCACATATCCGGGATATGCTATAAAAAGCAGTCTTATCCATTGGGGCACAACCTCATAACTCACCAGAAATTAAAGGATCTCTAGTCAGTGGCAGATACCAAACTTAACCCTTCAGAGGCCTGATGAAGTCTAAGTCTCAGCTTTCAGTTTTAAAACAGCAGATCTAAACCTAGCGTCATAGTGTGACATTCTTTATTCCTCAAGAGTAACCATGTAATCCATGTATTTTGTCCACAGTTATGTCTTGAAATACTTCTTGTCTCATAAATGACCTTATCTAAATATTAGGAATGATATGACTTTGTATAATAATGTGTATATTAATATTTTGCATTGTGTTTATGCATAGGGATTTGTTCTGGCTGTCACAATGGTAAGAGAAGCAGCCGATGAATATCGCAGGTTCAAGAGAGACAAAGAAATGAATTCACAGTTATATAGCAAGCTTACCATTAGAGGTTAGTAAATGAATATCACTCAATTGTCTGCTTAATCCATCTTTACATATAAGCTGTAAGCATTTTACGGTCTAAAACAATTATATTTTATAGGGGCTGTCTTAGTCAAGGCATTAATTTACTGTACATTGAGTAGATGCATTAGCTAAATGGAGCTGACTGATGAGTATATGAGACACTTTTCTAGAAAAAACCTGTGCTGTTCTGTGTTGCAGTAGGACATACTGAACATGGTCATGTAAAGTATGATAGAATTTAAAGCATACTTCTAGTTATAAACCACTTTTCATAAATGAATAGTAATGGTTAAAATCAGAATAGAAGTCGTACCACATATCCAATATACATCGGATGATCACTATTGTGTTTGTGATTCCTCGTACCAATACAATACACCCGGCGGCCAATAAGGATGTGATGGGGGGGGGTGTCATTCAAGTATTCCTACCCTGACATATTAGCCCAGGCCACCTCTAGATACGAAATGATGCGGCTCATTATAACAGAGATATTGGGACCAGAAACCAAGGTTTATAATGGAGCATGTAAAGTAAGTATCAATTATTAGTAAGTATTAGTAAGTATTAATCATCAAAATCTGCATGATGTTGTAGCATGCATCATGATATGTGATAAAGAATGCTGATTTCTATATGCCACATTTAGATATCTTCAACATTAATATTGCCCACGTCCAAACTCATTTGAAATGGGACAGGGCATGAATGAAAGGGGCTATAGAGAAAAAATGAATGACTGAAAGACGAGCAATCTGATCTAAAATAAGTAAATAAATAAACAACCCCCAATTAAATGGTAACTCAAAATATAGTTATTAAACTGATCAAAAAATTATACCCATACCCTGACCCTGGAAAACGCAATGTCACTGGATAGACATCTATCCAGAATTATATGAGATTATGCCTCAATATCATCCTACTACAAAAAAAAAAAACACCCAAAGGATATATTCTTATTAAGGACCAACGGTTGGACAGATATAAAGGCATATATCCATTTGCACTCTTTTTGTAGTACTGAAACACATGGCATCGTTGTCATGTTTTTAAGAGCATGTTGGGCAAGGGGAGTGTCATGTTTAGTTGGAAAATTATTGTAGTGATCTCATGCGCCTTCATTGGGCAACAGAAATCACACCTCTTGCAGTTGAAAAAAAATCTTTCAATAGATAGTCGACCTGTGTCACTGAACATCTGATAGTCTTAGTCTTAGTTTTATTCATCTGGTCGCATGCAACACAGGAACCACTACTAAAATTTCCCACTGGCTTTTAATCCAACCAGGTTGGTTCTCTAAGGGTCTCAACTAAGTGACTATTCACCAAACCGTCTCTTAGATTTCAACCTCCTCCTATAGGTAATTCTTGGAGTGTCTGGGATTACTTTAATAAGGTCTTGATCTTGTTGTAAGATCCACCAGTATCTACAAAAGATGTTCAATACATTTGTGTGTTCCATGTCGTAGGTGCCGATGATTCTAAATTGTGTATCTGAGTCATTGCTGGTTTTTTTCCTAGACTGTAATAGAACTCTGTGGTCACTATTGATAGCTGTATGGAAACCCTCCTTTAAGGGAGCTATAGGATATAGGATATTTTAATTGATTTATTGTTTCATTATTTGTGCTAACAACCTCTTATCTACAACCTAATAGTGTTAAAAAAACAAGTAATAGTAGAATGTAAAAGCAGCAATTATTTGAGTGTCTTTTCTGTCCCCCTCCTCTCTTCATAGACTAATATTGAGGAAGTAACTGCCTAAAAAGTGGAGAAGAAAACCTATTTTTTTAATAAGATATACTACAAAGTTTGATATATTAACCTGTACTATTCTTTTATGAAAATTTGTTTATAACTGCAGGTATGCTTTTAGTATGCATTGATACATACAGTACTTTGGTACAGTTTTTATTAGCTAATGGTCACTGAAGTTCCTCCTAGAATATACTTAAACGGGTTTTATTAAAGATTTTTCAAAATAATACAGAACAAACAACAAACATGAAGTCGAGCAATAATGAAAAAACATCACAGTCCGCGGACAGGGAGGCCAAAAAAGACCCCCTCCGCATAAATCAAATATAGCCCAACGAGAAAGGGAAAAAGGGAAAAGGAATAGACAAGAAACAAACAAACACAAGACGAAGACTAAAAGAACCACAACGGAAGCAAAAGAAGAAAAGGAGAAGAAAACAGACGGCCATGTCACACTCAAGCAAAGGCAGAAGAGAAGGCAGACGACTCCTGGAACATAACCCAGGAACGCCAACGAAGTTCAAACTTGGAATAGTCAGGGGAATCTTCCGCCACCAAGGTCTCCATCCGCTGAATAAGAAGGAACTCCTGAAGGAACTCAATCAAGGAGGGAGGGGTAGGGCTGCGCCAGTGTCTGGGGATGACGGTCCTGGCGGCCACGAGAAAGTGCCCCAGGAGGTCCTTCTTAATCTCCGACAGCTTACCAGGGATAACCGACAGAAGTGCCAGCTGGGGAGAGACAGTCACCGAGCGCCCACTGACCCTGGAATACAAAGAAAACACCGCGTCCCAAAAGGGGCGCAGAACGTCACATTCCCACCATATGTGCAACATAGTACCCCTAGCGGAGCCACAGCGCCAACACAAGTCCGGAACAGCGGGAAAAATCCTATGGAGAAGCACTGGACACCTATACCACCGGGACAGAATCTTATAATTCCTCTCCTGAGCACTACAAGGGAGGGCCAACTTGTGAGAGAGCAAAAAGGACCGGTCCCAATCCGCAGATGACAAACCCACAGGAAGGTCGGCGTTCCAAGCGGCGACGTAGGGAGGGAGTTCCGCAGTGACATCCGAGAGGAGAACATCATACAGAAGCGAAAGGGCACGAGAGGGGGAGGTCTGACGCCCGACATAGGATTCAAGGGCTAATGGAGGAGAAGAGAGGCGAGGAGTGAGCGAAAACTGCTTCAGAAAGGACTGGAGTTGGGCGTACTCCAACCACGAGAGGCGCAGGTCAGGGTGAGAACTACACAGCAGGGAGAACGGAAGGAGCGGAGAATCACCCGCCACCTCCTGAAGACAAGTAGAATCCGCTCGGTCCCAGCAGAGGAACCGGTCAACCGAGCAACCAGGAGGGAACATAGGGTTGTCGAAGAGGGGAGTCAAAGGGCCCGGGACACGGGCCAAGCGGCCAGAAGAACAGACCAGATCCCATACTTTCAGAAAATGCGAAGGGAGAACGTAGAGGCCAGGGGATTTAGGACGAAAGTGCGGAGGGATCCATGGCCAAGAGGAAAGCGAAGACGAAATCAGATCAAATTCGATGGAAACCCACTGCTTATCATGGCGACGGAACTGCCAATCGAACAGACGAAGCAAAACCGAGGCACGATAGTAAAGGCGCACATCCGGGAGACCAACGCCACCCCTATATTTACGCCGGACAAGAGTACTAAACCCCAGTCTGCGCCGAGAGGAACCCCACACAAACTTCCCGAACAACGACTGTACCCTGGCTAAAAAGGCGCGGGGAAGAGGGATGGGCAAGGCCTGGAATAGGTACAAGAACCGAGGGAGGACATCCATCTTAAGGGCATGAATGCGACTAAACCAAGAGGGGAGACGAGCTCCATAGGAACGTAGATCAGAGGTAATAGTATCCAAAAGCGGGAGATAATTAAGTTGGAACAGGGAAGCAGGATCAGGAGAAATACGGATCCCCAAGTATTTGAAGGAAGAGGGTTGCCACCGAAACGGAAAAGACCGAGACAGGAACTCAGCCTCAGAAGGGGGAAGTGAGACATTAAGAGCCTCGCTCTTAGATAAATTGACCTTAAAATTGCTAAGGGCACCAAAGCGGGAGAATTCACGTAAGACAGCCGGAAACGAAACCCGTGGTTCAGAGACATACAGCAGAAGATCATCCGCATATAGCGCCGCCTTGACCATACGGGAACCCAACTGTATACCGTGGACATCGGGGCAACGACACAACGCCACCGCCAGATGCTCCATCACCAAGGCAAAGAGCAAAGGCGAGAGGGGGCATCCTTGGCGGGTACCATTGCGGACCGGAAAAAAATCCGAGATCACTCCGTTCACCCGGACATGCGCCGACGCATTCCCGTAAAGAGCTAAAATCTTGCCCAGGAAACCGGAGCCAACCCCGATCTGTGCAAGGGTCTCCCGAAGAAAACCCCAATGAATGCGATCAAACGCCTTCTCGGCATCGATTGAGAGCAAACAAAGAGGAACCTTAGAGGAGCGGGCTATAGAGATGGCCAGAACAGTTTTGCAAACGTTATCACGCGCTTCCCGACCCGGGATAAAGCCGACCTGATCACTATGAACCAAAGCAGGCATGAAGGAAGAGAGGCGATTCGCCAACAATTTCGCATATAATTTCACATCAATATTGATTAAGGAAATAGGCCGGTAACTCCCCGGGCATACAGGGTCCTTACCAGGCTTAGGAAGCACAGTGATCAGGGCAGACAAGGATTGCGCAGAGAACGGAGACGAATCCCCCACACTATTAAACACCCGCGCCAGATCCGGGGAAAGGAGGGAACTGAAACATTTATAAAAGGGAGCAGAGAACCCGTCTGGTCCCGGCGCTTTACCCGCGGGTGTAGACTGGATTACCGCGGCGACTTCTTCTAACGTAAATGGCGACTCAAGGGCTTCCGCGTCAGAGCTAGAAAGAGAGGGAAGAGCAGTGTCGGCTACATACTGTCGGATCTTGTCTCTAAGCACCGACGGGTCCAAATCCGCGTAATGACCGTGAATATCATACAAGTTTGAGTAAAACGAGCGGAACTCCGCGGCAATATCAGTGGGGTTATGAACAAGACCACCCGACCCAGTACGCAAGCGCGGAACATACGCAGGGGAATCTTGCGGATGAAGACGACGAGCCAGCGAGCGACCACATTTATCAGCAAACTCATAGTAATGTTTCTTAACGCGGTCCCTAAAGCGCAGATATTTCCCGTCCAAGAGGGCGCGAAGTTCCTCCCTCGCATTAAGAAGCTCCGTAAAGGTTGAACGGGAGCCAGACAGTTTGTGAGACAGCTCCAGGCCATGAATACGGTCTAAAAGGGCGGTAACCCCAGCGGCTCTCTCTCTCTTAAGACGAGCGCCGTGTTGGATAAGAACCCCCCTCACCACGCACTTCATAGCCTCCCATTGCATAGGGAGAGAAGTGGGATCAAGAGCATGGTCTAGCCAAAAATTCCGAATGGTCTCCCCGACAGCCTCCTTACAGGGGATGTCTTTCAAGAGGCCCTCATTCAAGCGCCAAAGGGGCGCCGTGACAGGCCAGGAATGTCCAGGGACAAATGGACCGGAGCATGGTCCGACCAAAGAACCGAATCAATACGAACTACCGGGGACCATGAAAGGGCATGATGGCTAGTCAGGAAAAAGTCAATGCGACTATGCGAGTTATGAGCCGGGGAGAAATAAGTATAATCTCGACCCTGAGGATTTAGAATGCGCCAAACATCGACCAATTGGGAGTTATGAAGAGCCGACAACAAGCGGCGCAATTGCGAGGGAGCGTGGGAGGGGCGCGGGGGGGAGGAGTCAACCTGAGGGTCCAGGACAAAATTAAAATCACCACCCAAAACCACGACCCCCTCACTAAAGTCTGCCAATCTGCGGATAAGGGACCTACAATACGCCAACTGACCCTGATTTGGAAGGTAGCAACCCGCCACGGTGAGAATCATACCACCGTTGCGCAATTTCAGGAAGAGGAACCTACCCTCGGGGTCGATACAGGTGTCCAGAACCTCATGCTGCAGCGAACGGTGGATAGCAATCGAGACACCCTTGGACTTAGCAACTGGGTTGACACTGTGGAACCACTTAGGGAAGTAACGGCTGCGGATATCCGGGACGTGGTCCTTCTTAAAATGGGTTTCCTGCAAAACAAGGACATGTGAGCGCTGTTTATGCAACTGATACAAAATCTGATTACGCTTTTGGGGGACATTGAGACCCCTAGCATTGAGGGTACAAAAGTTAACAGAGGACATGGCCAAGGAAAAAAAAAAGAAGAGGAACAAAAAGAACGAGACCACAAAGGGACAAACGAAGAACAAGCAAGGGAAACAAATGAGAAAAGAAAAAGGAGAAGGAAAATAAACGAGAAATAGACAAACAAGACCAACTAAGTGGGGTGGAGGGAAGAACTCCACACAAAAAAAAAGGGTGGGGAAACGACAAAGAAAAGAGTTGCCAAAGACCACGCAAACAGAAAGCGTGGAGACCCCGGTGGGAAACGGGCTTTTCCAAATAAAGAAGCCGGCACCCCATCCTGGGCCCCCAGGCGAAAACACCAATACCATGAACAATCTAACACGAAATAAAATGCTGACCAACAAAATAACACATCAGGGGTCCGCACAACGCCGCCCAGGGCATCTTAGCAAAAAGGAAAGAAAAATGCAGGCGGACCAAATAAAAACAACCAAACCTTAGAGAGGGTAGGAACCAGAAGCAAATTACAACCTCAGAGGTCCGCATGACGCTCCCCAAGGCGTCTCTGCAAAAACAAAAACAGAGAAAATGGAGAGAGCAGACCGTACAAAAGAACTGTTCCGTGGAGAGGGTGGGAACCCTGCAAAAGAAAAATCACAAACAAGACACATCCCAATACCCTCCCATAAATGTCCCAAAAACAGAATGAGAGTCCACTGCAAACAAACAGGAACGGCTCCAGCAACAATAGCAATCAGGTGGGAGCACCAGAAGCAGCCAGAGACAGATCCGCCCCCTCCGGGGAGCGGGTCTTACGATGCCTCCTAAAGCGCCTCTGGGGGCGAGCAGGTGGAGCCGACAGGAGATCACCAGGGAACGGAGGCCAAGAAAGGGCAGGGACCGATGGGAGGCCCAAGGTAGAGGCAAAATTGTAAAGTTCATCCGGATGGGACATGGAGACAACACGACCACCATGACGGACCTGCAGACGGAAGGGGAAGCCCCAGGTATACGGTACTTGGTGCTGGTTGAGAACTTCCAAGAGAGGCTTCAGTGCCCTCCGCTTAGCAAGGGTAAGGCGAGACAAGTCCGGAAGTAACTGTATCTCCGTGTCCTGGAACAGAACCTTCGGGGCTTCCCGGACTTTGCGCATAATTGCCTCCTTCAGCTGGTAGCGGTGAACCCTGCAAATAACATCTCGAGGCCTATTGTCATCAGGAGGGCGTGCACCAAGAGAGCGGTGCGCGTGGTCAAGTTCAATGGGCGAATCAAGGGGGGCTCCCAGAATGGAATTGAAGATGGTGCGCAGGGTAGTATCCAGATGTTGCGACTCAACGGATTCAGGAAGACCCCGCACTCTAATGTTATTACGCCGGTTACGATTCTCCAGGTCATCCAACATATCGGACAGAAACCGCAGCTGTTGAGTGTGAGAAGCAATGGTCGCTTCATGGGTGGAGAGTCGAGAATCGTGGGAAGCAGAGGCCGCCTCAAGGGAATCCACTTTGGTCTCCAGTTGTTGTACAGAAGAACGGACAGCGGAGAGTTCTGATTTGTAAGACTGCTCGAGTCGTACCACATAGTCCTCCATATCCGACTTAGTGGGGACAGCCGCCAAGTGGGCACTAAAGCGGCGTAACTCTACAAGAGTATCAGCAATGGAGGCAGGGGAAGCACTAGCAGGCCCATTAGCAATACAAGAACGCGGCCCACAATCCACAACAACAGAAGATAATCCAGGAGGGACCGGCAAGGAAGCAGTAGAAGCAAGATGACTTTGGGGAGGCCGGGAAGGAGCAACAGGAGGGGAGCCAGAACCCCTGGGAACAGCAGGCGAGGGGGATAGGCCATAGTCCTCAGGAGGGGCACAGTCCAGGGCCGAGTGACACAGGGGTACAGTCCCAGGATCCAGGAACAGACCAGTAGAGCCTGGAGGGGATGCAGGGTCCAGCTGTGAGGGGGGGGACAGAGTAGAAAGCCAGGCAGGCCTGTTCTCACCCCAAGCAGGGGCCCCAGGGGCGACCTGCATAGGCTCCAGAGTGGGGGACAGCAGTGGGGCTGCAGGAGAGGGCGGCAGAGACGGCCAGGAGCTATCCGCACCATGTGCAGGAGGGAGGGCAGGGGAGAGTCGCGGCCTACCTGACCGACATCAGTCACTCCAGGGGAGAGGAGAGCAGAGCCGCAGGAGAGATGCGCCGGTGGACGGGATTCATCCGAAGGCGAGACGACCGGACCATCATGGGAGGCAGGAGAACAGCAACCAGCGTCATCGGAGGCAGCCGGATAGCAAGTCGGCGATGCGGCAGGCCGGCCGCGTGGAGCAGCTGCAGTGACGGGCGCCATCTTGGATCCGGACGGGGAGCAGACCTCTTCACAGCGCGGTACCCGGAGGAAGCGGGTAATAGACGACGGTCCAGAAGGTCCAGGAGGGGTAGAAGAGGACCGCTGGGAAGGCCTACGGTTCTTCCCCATCTCCAGGTGAGTGAAAGTCGTGCTGTTCAGCTGCAAAACGGCTTTTCACCGAGGGCCAGAGACGGAGCAGAGGCAACACACGTCCTCACTCCTCCATGGCCAAGCCACGCCCCCCTTCCTCCTAGAATATGATGTTAACTTAGTCTTTGTTTTTTTGTGGAAAAAGTCCTTTACATATAGTTTTTTTGTCCACCACTTTGTTTTTAAACCACACACACCATACGAACTCCATTATAGTCAATGTGGTTCATTGGGTTCCATATTTAACCACTATTTTAGCAGTCCACCTATTCGTTCTCCTTTTCCTCTGATGGATCAGAATATTGGCGAGCCGACACTCATGTGAACTTCACGTTACATAAGCTTAATAAAGTATTCATGTTCTAAACATGTCATCTGCCACATGCCTACTCTGCAAGAAAGTCTTTCAAGTATATGCAGATATGTTTGTACCTTTGTGGAAAATCCTCGAACTTCAAGTGTTATCAAATATGACAACAATAGTACTCATGTAGTAGTCAGCTATGCTAGTCAAATAACGTAAAATACCTGCCTATGGGCAGATAGCTGCTTTATTTAAGGTGCCTGTCCACATAAAGCTAAAGCCTCACTAGGCGTCCTGCAGCAAAAAAAAAAAAAGCGCTGTGGGAAAACCATGTTGGCAACGTATCATGGTTCATCCTGCAGCACTTTTGGAAAATGCCACTCATCCGCAGCACATATTTTAACGCAAAGCGGGAATGGGATTTGCTAGAATCCCATCCACTTTACAGTGACTATAAAAAGCTGTGGTTTTTTTCCACGCATTTCCGCCACATGGGGATGCGGCCTTATAAAAAAAAGTCAAACTAAGCCATCGCTGAAGTAAAAAAAATTGGAACTCAGAGCAATAGTTTTCAACTAAACAGCCTCCACCTATGGAACATGTATGGACATTCCCTTTGAAGGGAATGTGTTACCAGAACATTTTTAAAGTTTTTTTTTTTTTTTTTTTTTTTTAAGTGAAACATAGTTTTAAGAATTTTTGATATTTTTTTTCAATTACATACAGTATAACTATAACAAAAAATACTGTAAGTGCTAAAATCGACAGTATTGCAATAGAGTATAATACATCTATAGGTAACACCCCTAGGTATCCACTATTGCATCCAATACTGACAATAGATGATGTCTGCACTGATCATTCTTAGAAAACTCTCCCATAAAAATCAACAAGTTGGCTCCACACTATTGCTGTTCATGACCATAACTATACGGTAAAGCATATCACTAATTGTTGTTAACGGAGCAAAAAAGAAGCTCAGGCAAGATGTTAGCCCCCATAATCATGTCCAAAAAATAGAACAAAAAATCTTCAAAAAATAAAAACAGATCAGAAAAATGTATATATTTTCTTAATTTTTAATAAATGAAAAATAGTAATATGTTCCAGTTTAGGATTTTTCCAGGACTTTGGTATCTGTAATCTACTCTTAGGAGAGGTCAGTATCCAATCATTGAGGATCTTGCACCCTGCTGATCAGCTAAATAAAGGGTTGGTTGAGCATTGCCACTTGTTCTTTGTGACTTATGACATGTCCATCATTTGTGTGGATCTTCTGCAACGTAATCCCATTGAAATGATCTGCAGTACCATGCGCAGCAGCTATGCAGTATATGGCATTGTGTCAGCCGGTGAAGTGGCGGCAGGCCTTTCAATTAGCTCAGCTGGAGCTCCTATAGATAGGTCATTAGTATCTGAGTCCCCGAAAAAAAAAATTTCAATTGATAAGGAGCACTAATACTTTTAATAGTTGGAGGCAACATATGTATGTAGAAAATGAAACGCTGTATAAATTCAGAGAACTTTTTTCTCTTGTTATCCTCTGTGTTCAGATTAGTTTTACTGCAGGGAACCTTCAGTTCTATCAAAATACACTTATATCTTATCGTCTCCAAAGAAATTGCAAACAATTTGCAAATTACACTTTATACAAAGTGTGTAGGGTAATTTCATCTAACCAAACAAAAGTCTTAGAAACATTAGTCAATTTAGTAACATTACGTTAGGGCTTCGCTGTTCTTTTCTCAAAGGTAAAAAAACAACATTAAATGTAGCTGAAAGTTTGCTGTATTTATTTTAGTATCTATCTACCTATCTATCTATCTATCTATCTATCTATCTATCTATCTATCTATCTATCTATCCATCCATCCAACACCAAAAACAAGAATGTAATGATTTTGAAATCTCATATAACCAAATTTTTCACAATACAACATATCAGAAGTTTAAAGTTAGACATTTTTTCATGTGATGTAGGATTCTAGTCCTGGTCGTCTTTGGTGGAATTTTACTTTAGAATGTGGCAACTATTTTCTGTTGTTGAAAGGCCTGTATTGCAGGCAGTTTGGTTCAGCACCTAGACTCTTCTGCCATGCTGTTGTGATAGATTCAGTATGTAGTTTAGGTTGCTGTACAAACTCCACATACTGCTCCGTATTGATAATGCTTGGTAAGTTGTATATGCTGCCCATGCCTCAGGTACTAATGCAACCCCATCCCATCAGAGATGCAGGCGATCGAACGGTGTGCTGATAAGCTAGATGCTATGTCTCTTCTTCAGTCCATAGGACACAGCGTCTGTAGATTTTATAAAGAAGTTAGCATTTTGATTAATTTGTGGTTTGGAGACCATAGGCAAGAAGGGTGCTCTAGTAGACACAGCCATGCACCAAGGAGCATATAAGTGACTTTCTTTGCAAAGGTAACTTCATTTACCTCACAGACATTGCCCATCACTGCATCCACTATTGACAATACGACAAAAATTTACCATTAGAAAATTAAAACACATCAGAAAAAAGTGATGTATCTAGTATTACTAAATTTAAAAAATAAATTCATTGGAGACTCATTCCCTTTAAAAACATAAATGTCAGCCCTTGATATTTGCAAGCAATAGTGACATGTCACTAGAAAAAGCCCATGGTATTCCTCTGTTCTTTGAATGCTATAGCTATCCAGAACAAGCATGTACAGTTCATTGTTTTCATTTCCTATAGTACTGTCTGGGATCTTAGGGCAGTGTTCACATTGTCTTATGGTGTGAGTGTGCTATTGTTACTGCTGCAGTTGTCTGTAGCCATGGAATCGCCGTGGCTTTCTGACTAGGTTTCCACTCCAGTTTCTGGGGACGAGGGTACTAGGCGAGACAGCTAGTGCTGCCTTCTTGTTTCCTTCTAAAGCTAGGTGAAGAGAGACTGTGGAAATTTTTTTCACTTGGCTCCCCACCAGTGTTTACTGTGCCCATGCTAGGAGCAGAATGACAGTTGTCTGAAATCTATGCATACACATTATGCTGATCTATGACTGCGTAGATCTCTTTGATTCATCTATCTGGATATAACTCATCTTAGGACTGATTTTATTTTTATTGCAGGTAAAGTACAAGTGAAAAGTTCAGATATTCAAGTTGGAGACCTTATCATTGTGGAAAAGGTAACAAGTCCATCCCACTTCCCGACACTATGTGTTATTGTGTTTTGTATAGAACTTCCCTTATTGTAGCAGCTTCAAGATTTCACACACACCAGCAAATGAGCAGTGAAATTAATGAGTCATCTCCAAGGATGATCCATATGTTTACGACCCTAGCAAACAAACAGTCTGCATGAAGTGTTCAATTTTCATGCCACAATGTAAAGCCTTAGTGTAAAGCACCTGGTTATTTCTGTAGCGTCCTAATTACTGGTGGTAGGGGGTTAATAGCACATGGTATGAGATTACAAGCTTGGTGAAGTCTTAGAAAATGATGACGTAATGCTCAGGGTTTCTTGGTAATCTGGTGTAGCAAGTATAAAATCTGAATTTAGCCAAGGAATCCACTTAAACTGTTCAGTTCTACATTGCTAGACCTCAACTTGTATTATTCTGTTAGCTTCTTATGACTTGAAATTACATCCGATGTCCCTTATTGGCAACACAATTGCATTTTTCTTCATTTTTTATGTGATTCATTACTTTAATTTTAAGATTATTTTTTTTCTTTCTAATTGTGCCTTGTTCATTTAGCATTGCTTACACCTGCCAGGATTACTGTGATCTTACACCTCCAGTACAACTTTGATGGCCCATTGCTGTAGTTAGGTTTTTTTTTTTTTTTTTTTACCCACTATGACTACTTTAAAGGGATTGTTCAGGAACAATTTATTGGTTTGCAAATATACAGTAAATTGAAGCTGCACCAATGTCCTGATTTCACTGCAGATTAGAAAGCTTCACTTTCCAGTATCAGAACTAGTGCGGGAGTGGAGCTGCCAGGACTACAAAGTCCAGACAAAAATGCAGCTTTTACTATTAAAATCTATTCATTTTAATCATTTATATTTGCAAATCAGCTAATACATTTAGATGTCCCTGGACAATCTCTGTAATATAGAGTGACTACAACTGTATAACCAATTCTGCACTGTATCGAGAATAGATACATGTATTTTCAGGATGTGTTGTGTACTAAAATAAAGGCTATTCTGTGAATTTCTCTTTAAAGAGGACCTTTCACCATATCCGGGCACATGCAGTGTTATATACTGCCAGAAAGCTGACAGTGCGCTGAATTCAGCGCACTGTCGGCTTTCCCGATCTGTGCCCGGTGTGAAGAGCTTACGGCCCGGTACCGTAGCTCTATGGTCAGAAGGGCGTTTCTGACCATTAGCCAGAGACGTCATTCTGCCTCGCGGCGCCTATCGCGCTGTGCTGTGGAGCGGGGAGGAACGCCCCCTCCCTCTGCTCACACAGCTTGTCCGTAGACGAGCATTATCAGGAGAGGGAGGGGGCGTTCCTCCCGGCTCCACAGCACAGCGCAATTGGTGCCGCGAGGCAGAAGGACGTCTCTGGCTAATGGTCAGAAACGCCCTTCTGACTGTAAAGCGCTACGGTACCGGGACCGATAGCGCTTTACACCGGGCACGGTTCGGGAAAGCCGACAGTGCGCTGAATTCAGCGCACTGTCAGCTTTCTGGCAGTATATAACACTGCCTGTGCCCAGATATGGTGAAAGGTCCTCTTTAAGCATCTAAAAGGCATTGCAAGCCATCAAAATGATGTACAGTAATAAACCAATTCTAAGGGGGCTTTTATATAATAGGATGGATAATATTCATTTTACCTTTTGAATGTCCTTTTCCCACTAATACTAATTTGTAAATGACCGTCAAGTTTTGTTATTTTTTCATTGGAAAGTGCTGATGTTACAATGAAGGTTTTGCACTGTATTGTCGCATATGGGACTCGATTGTCTTTGAAAGCATTCTTTTTATGTCACAGCTAGTATTACAATCAAAAAAGCTTTAGCGCAATGAGCAGATGTATAAAACATCTGTAAATAGCTGAATGCACAGTGTGCTTTTGCAGCCTTAGGTCAGCCTTTTGCACTCTCTATGAATTGGCTCTGCTAAGTAAAAATACACAGCAAGAACATCTGTTACACTTCTGCGATCTAGCAGAGTTTTATGGTACTTTTCTTATGATGTCATCATGTTGCTTACTAGCAGAATGCATTGTCTAGTAGCCTGTGGCTCTTTACTTCAATTATCTACATATGACATGCTATATCAAGTGTTATATTTCCTCTTACTTTGGCACCTTGGCAATTTACAATTGAGGGTGTAAATTACGATAGACTGTGTGAAGAACAGCATTTGAAATCTGATGGATGTTGAAATTTGCTCCTATTTTTTTAAGGATTGGGATGCCAGACTGTTCACTGCTGCTGCGTTTTTTTTTGTTTTTTTTTAGTCTAAAACTGCTTTGTGTCATTTGACAGGGACATATCTTTCAATGACATATATACATACAGTATAGTTTTTTTGTATTCGGGCATTACCAGAATGTGTATTTATAGCAAATATCAGTATGGGGAGATATATATATATATATATATATATATATATATATATATATATATATATATATATATATATATACACTCACTGGCCACTTTATTAGGTACACCATGCTAGTAACGGGTTGGACCCCCTTTTGCCTTCAGAACTGCCTCAATTCTTCGTGGCATAGATTCAACAAGGTGCTGGAAGCATTCCTCAGAGATTTTGGTCCATATTGACATGATGGCATCACACAGTTGCCGCAGATTTGTCGGCTGCACATCCATGATGCGAATCTCCCGTTCCACCACATCCCAAAGATGCTCTATTGGATTGAGATCTGGTGACTGTGGAGGCCATTGGAGTACAGTGAACTCATTGTCATGTTCAAGAAACCAGTCTGAGATGATTCCAGCTTTATGACATGGTGCATTATCCTGCTGAAAGTAGCCATCAGATGTTGGGTACATTGTGGTCATAAAGGGATGGACATGGTCAGCAACAATACTCAGGTAGGCTTTGGCATTGCAACGATGCTCAATTGGTACCAAGGGGCCCAAAGAGTGCCAAGAAAATATTCCCCACACCATGACACCACCACCACCAGCCTGAACCGTTGATACAAGGCAGGATGGATCCATGCTTTCATGTTGTTGACGCCAAATTCTGACCCTACCATCCGAATGTCGCAGCAGAAATCGAGACTCATCAGACCAGGCAACGTTTTTCCAATCTTCAATTGTCCAATTTCGATGAGCTTGTGCAAATTGTAGCCTCAGTTTCCTGTTCTTAGCTGAAAGGAGTGGCACCCGGCGTGGTCTTCTGCTACTGTAGCCCATCTGCCTCAAAGTTCGACGTACTGTGCGTTCAGAGATGCTCTTCTGGCTACCTTGGTTGTAACGGGTGGCTATTTGAGTCACTGTTGCCTTTCTATCAGCTCGAACCAGTCTGGCCATTCTCCTCTGACCTCTGGCATCAACAACACATTTCCGCCCACAGAACTGCCGCTCACTGGATGTTTTTTTCTTTTTCGGACCATTCTCTGTAAACCCTAGAGATGGTTGTGCGTGAAAATCCCAGTAGATCAGCAGTTTCTGAAATACTCAGACCAGCCCTTCTGGCACCAACAACCATGCCACGTTCAAAGGCACTCAAATCACCTTTCTTCCCCATACTGATGCTCGGTTTGAACTGCAGGAGATTGTTTTGACCATGTCTACATGCCTAAATGCACTGAGTTGCCGCCATGTGATTGGCTGATTAGAAATTAAGTGTTAACGAACAGTTGGACAGGTGTACCTAATAAAGTGGCCGGTGAGTGTATATATACACACTGTGTGTGTGTATATATATATATATATATATATATATATATATATATATATATACTAGACTCTGCCTGGGACTTCATCTGCGGATTGGTGTTGGCACTGAGCCACTTATATTTAGCAATTTGCTGGTGTGTATGATCTGCCATGTGGCCCCACACCCCCTTCCCTCCCGCTTGCCTCCGCGTCCTCCCTACATACTGCATGTAAGTGGAGGAGTGCCCCAAATACAGTGGACATCTAGGGGACAGGCATTGAGGTAATGAACACCTATAAGTACCTGGGTGTTCTCCTCAATAATAAGCTGGTCTGGGCTGATCACCTGGATGTGCTGCACAGAAAGGGTCACAGCAGGCTCTACCTGCTCAGGAGGCTGAGGGCCTTTGGAGACCAGGAGGCACTTCTTAGGGCCTTTTTAAAATCTATGGTAGCATCAGCCATCTTCTTCAGTGTGGCCTACTGGGGGAGAGTAGCATATCAGCGAGGGGCAGAAATAGACTCGACGGGCTGGTTAGAATGGCCATCTCTGTCTGGGGGAGATCCTTGGATCTAGTACAGGTGGTGGGTGACAGAAGGAGAACAACTTATTAGTTTTTTGTGTGCTTGTGTCTTTTCTTTATTTCAAACTTGGGTTCATATATCTTCTCAGCTCATTTTCCTTTAAAGCTTCGTGCCTATATCTACAGCTACATTTTAATTTTAACAGGTTTTCTTTGAAGGTGGTATATCATCGCTCCTGTATAAACACACCCCTTTGACAGAGAGCATGGTAACTCCAAGCTGTCACCTTATCATAAATATCTAGAATGGATAACAGAGGAACGCCACAACACCGAGTTATAGTAAAAGAGGAATTGTTATTTCATTTGGAATACAATAATTTATGTCCCCTTTAGCTTCATCAGGTTTTATGCTTATTAATGCAATACAAAGCAAAGTCCAGAATATTTTTAAGCCATTTGGTATTTTATACCAAATCTGATCATGTAATAATCGTAAGTAAACCTAATTATTTGTAATAAACACGGTGATATAATTTTCCCTGCAGCCCAGTGCTATACCAGTGCCTGATGGTTACTATTACAATTTAGCGGCATTTACACCGCACAATGAAATAATTCCAGTCTGCATTAATATTCATAGTGTATACAGATGGTTCACCAATTGGAGGTACCGGAGAGGCTTAACTGTTACTTATTTATTGTATAATTTTTAAAATATTGATTTGTAAATTGCAAATGCAGAATATAAAGTGCTGAGATAAATCCTATTTTAATTGCATTTCAATCCTGCTTGCAACCTTTGGATGCTAATACCATAGAGCATATCTGAATCGGAATTATTTTTTTTATGCGTACATTTATTTATTTACAGAATCAAAGAATCCCAGCTGACATGGTGTTTCTGAGGACCTCCGAGAAAACTGGTATGTCAAATGTCCTTTTGGAACAAAATACAACTTATGAATTAGAATTACCTTTATAGTTGGAGGCTTTATTGAATGGAGTTATGTGAAGTTGGATGAAAATGTCCCTGTTTTAATTGGGAAGGGGAAGGGAGTGTCAGCTTTATTACTGCTGAGCAATTTTCTAAATTTTGATTTTAGGAGTGAAGATCATGAACTCCTAAAATTGTTGTCTGTAATTTGAATTGTCTGTTTATTAGGTTTTGCTGTGTTTTTTGTATGGTGACAGATATTTAAGGGGGGGATTCATCTTTCAGTGCCCTTATTATCAATTTTAGATCTGCAGTGGTCCGACAGCTGGGACCCACAAAGATCAGGTGGACAGCACAGCTTCTGGCAATATCTACATGCCAAGAGCCACTCAGCTTTCTCAACTTGAAATGTGTAACAGCGGATTTAGGTGCAGGGATGACACAATGAAGTCTATGGGACAGGATTGCAGTACCTAAATTCACTACTACATGTTGTATGGCGGGTGAGCAGCATAACTCCCAGCATTAAACATTACCTGGAGCTGCAATTCCCAGAAACATCTGATTTTCAAGAGTCCCGTTTCTAAAACACATATTCCCACAAAGATATAAAATTGATGACCTGTCCTTTGGATAGATCATCAGTATTAGCACGGTGGATAACCTTCTTTAAATATCTGTCACTGTACAGTAAATGCAGCAAAACCTAATAAAGCTGACAGCTCAAGTTACAGACAACGAATGTTAAAGTTTATAACCTTCCTGACATGTAATATTTCAGATCACTCCATTATAGGGATGAGACTGCATCGGGGCAGGACAACAGGTATATTTACCGACTTATAGTGTCGGGGGAATACCCCAACTATTTTCCAGGTATGCCGTGAGGTGCCGAATTAAAAGTAGGTGTGGTATAATGTCGAGCTCGGGAGATGCACAGAGACAGACACATGATTCTGTTTCCAAAATGGATCTCGATTTATTGCAAGCAAGCAAAGGGTTATAAAAGGAAATAATGGCTTTATGCCAGTTTAAGCGTCACAAAATACATCACATAAGAATATGTATTATAATTGGTCAGAGAACATAATGGGTGTTTACATATGACGAGCATGTGCACCCAGGGGTTAACACATAAATGCCCGTGTCCGCCATCTTGAGCACCTGACAACATTAAATCATTATACTCATTATAGCTAGTAGTCTCTGAGAATGCTCCACACAACATGTCCTGCCAGAACACTCTCAAAGACTTCAAGGTTTCTCAAGATATTCTGATGGGAAACTGCACTAATTAACATTTACAGAAAATTCTACCTCTTTATGCCAAGGAAGTACATACAAAGGTTAAAACATGGAAGATATAGAACAAAATGGCTGAATTAACTAATGTCTGTTTTATACAGATATTCTGTCCCTCGCAATGGCTTCTCAACCCCTTCTGATTACAACTGGTGGGGGCTCTCTGGGATCTGAGATACCAATATATTTCACCCGTATTGAGTTTGGCCTATTTGTCTGCTGAGTGAGATGCCTTGGAAGCATATGTGTGACTGTTTTTTTATACAAAAATTTCACACACTCCAGTATGAATCTTACTGTGAATTTGGACAACATAAATCATATTCCTCTGCTCCTTTATGTAGAAGAAACAGCACCGTAGAAATAGAGTACCTACAGAGTAGCATGTAGGTCAGGAGTCTTGCTGTTCTCAAAACATGTATCTACTACATTGCTACCTAGTTGCAACACCTGTGGGTATGGGTCCCGAAAGAAAGATGAGAATTATTGGGAAACTAGCGATATAAGCGATGACCTGATCGGTGCTTTTAGAAGCTGGGAGAGAGCCTACTAGCCAACTTCCATTCCCTGAGGTGGTATATAAAGTATAGAACAGGCAAAAGAACATCATGGGTCTGGTAGGTTACACAGTTCCACATTGATATCAACTTGTGATGACCTTACTTTGTCCATGGACCTGATCCTGGGTTCTGGAAGTCAAATGGTATTGACACCATTGCTTCTGTACAGGAGGGAGATTACATTTATAATTTTAGCCAACTACAAGCCCAATACCTTTAGCCCAGACATTTCTACATCACTCAGTAATGATCAATTAAAGGGGTTTTCCAGGCAGAAAATCTTTTTCTTTTTTTTTTTTTTTTTTTTAAAGAAAGGTCTGTTAGTGCTACTTGTTACTTAGTGCTAGTCTGTTCGTGCTAGTGTTACTTATTAACCCATATACCTTTAGCAGTGTTTGGAGTAATTTCAGGGTTTCTCTGGTTGCTGCATTTGTTTACTAGATGTTAGCTTCCTGTATAGTTTCTACACAAGTTCCCTCTCACTCAGCCCCCTCTCTCACTCCCTTACACTCCCCTTCCTGTCTCACTAGCCTAGCGATCCCGCCCATTACTAGTCCCTCCCACCCGCCCCTGTCTCCCTAGCCTAGCGATCTCGCCGATTAGTAGCCCCTCCACCGTGTCCCTAGCTAACCTATTCCACCCACTATTAGCAGGCAGGAAGAGGGGAGGAGCCTTTCTGGATACATGAAGGCTTGGTAGGTATTGATGGGAATTGGGGGGGAAGGGGGGAAGTAATGGTGAAGTTCCATTTCTGAAGCGGTGAAAGTGTCCCTGGGGTGGTCACATGACTACTCCAGGGATATGGGTAATTATACATGTTTTTTGATTGAACAAAATTAGAAGTTAGGCGGTGGAAGGGGGTTTAGTTTAGGGGTTATTTCTTAGTTTATCCTGAACAAACCCTTTAAGTTTATGATACAGAAGGCTGCAGTGGTGGAGCTCAGTTTGACCCAGGAATCCTCTAAAGCGTTGATATCTTTTGTATCTCAAGACCTGCTCCATGAGCATCCCCAAAATTCCAAGACCAAATGAAGGAGAATAATGTTGACCTGCTTGTGGTAGAGCAATGGAGTAGTGTGTTGGCTCTTAAGCCCATGCTCTCTTTGTGGGAGTCTCAGCATCTCTATCAAGTCCTCCTGATACATAATGCCTCGTCTTCTATATAAAACTGGGGTGAGGTCATGCTGTACATGTCCCAGATGCACGCCTGATACACTTGGAGTATTCTTCACTAGGCCTCTACTGTAATGGTGCCCTGGGCCTCAGTTGTAAAAGCTATCAGTTCAGATTGCAAGCAGATCTTGAGCTCCACACATGCCTCTATGCCAAAATACAAGGGGAGGAAAAGAACCCAAAGGCTGTGCATGGCAGCTACTTAATTCCTACCTCCCCATTAAGAATAGGTTTGTATAGAGAGGTTGGTGTAATATCTGTTGACCTAATGAATGTTTGTCTGACAGCGGTTGAAGGTGTATGGCCAACTTTCAGATATGATACTGATGTGCTTTGTATTCCAGATGCCTTGGTTTTGGTGGGGAATTCTTAATGTAATTGCATCGATTTGGTAGATATCACTCTATGAATTCCAAAGGGTGAACTCTGAAGTGAAAACCTGCAGCATAAGCTTATATATTGCAGATTCCAAATTTGCCCCACGGGTCAGTTTATGCTGCTGATTTATTTATTTTTCCGCAGTGTGAGGATTAGTTTTTGAATAAGAAAAATACCTCATCCATTTTGACTATACTTTAATATGATATGGATTTTTCCACATGTAATTCCGCATAAACATACTCTTTCCACAATATAATGCCATGTTCCCTCGCTGTGGAATGAATATGCATATAAGTACCTATGGTCGTGTATTTACTGGTGCTGTGGATGTTGGTTGTATACATACTGCAAGGACTCTGTATGTTCTCTCTATGTTTGCATGGGTTTCCTACGTGCTCCAAAGACATACTGATAAGGACTTCAGATGGTCTGTCACTGTCCCATATAGGGCTCACAATGCTCACTAGGGCTGAGGCATATGTTGACGCTATGCAAGTAAGCAAATAAATACATACTGTATATATATGCTCTCTTTTTCTCTGCTGACTAAAGTACAGACTACTTGAGACAATAATAAAAATTCGAGTCAACTGAAGATAACCGGTGCTTTGTGAATTTCGTCATGTTTTAGTAGCTTTATGGTATGGAGTTAAGAATTTAGAAAGTTATCTAAAAAAAAAAAAAAAAGTAGTGATGTGGAGAAGTGCATTGCTTTGCTGTGAAGAATGACAAATGACTAGAGTGAAGTTTTTGCACATACGGCCAGATAAACTTTTATCTGCGGGGCAAGAGCAACTGCCAGCAATCTGTCCAAAGTACTTTAATCTGTTTCCTTACCTCAGTTCCCATTTCAGTTTTAACATTTGATTTAGCTCAGCCTGGAAATGTTTTGACACCTATTTTAAGCTGCTGAATAATATTGCCCTCTTTGTAATCCAGCCATTGTTTTAAGCTGTAACCTCACTCAAACACCAGATAGGTAGAGAGAAAACCTTCACGCCAACTTTTCCTTTATCACAGTAAATCATCTTGTTAAGGATGAAAAAAGGACTGAAAACAAATATATGCAATTTACATAATGCCACAGAGCAAATAGCTTATTAAATGTTGCTAAGAGATAACACAGAGCTGTAAAAACAATTAAAGATGGCAATTTTCAAATTACACCTGAGGATGCTAGTATGTCTTTTGTCAGGTAAAATTAACACTATAGAATGGCGTAAATGATGTCACAAACTCCAGCCTTTATTTTTTTATTTTTATGGTGCACTGTGTTATTGTCTTTAGTAAGATTTTGGTGAATACTTGCTTCATATTGCAAAACCTTCCTTACATGTATTGGGAAATGTACCGTATTTTCCGGACTATAAGGTGCACATAAAAACCTACGATTTCCTCAGAAATCGTAAGTGCGGCTTATAGTCCGGTGCGCCTTATATATGGATGGAAGCGGCGGCAAAGTCTGCGTGCCGCTTCCATACATACATAAAAGGCACCGTAAGGGTGCATTCACACTACGGAACGCCGGCGTGTATCACAGCCGTACACGCCGGCGTTACAGCAGGGCTGCCGGACACTTCCTATTCATTTCTATGGGAGCCGGCATGCGAGCGCTCCCCATAGAAATGAATGGACAGACACTTCCCATTCATTTCTATGGGAGCCGGCATGCGAGCGCTCCCCATAGAAATGAATGGACAGACACTTCCCATTCATTTCTATGGGAGCCGGCATGCGAGCGCTCCCCATAGAAATGAATGGGAAGTGTCTGTCCATTCATTTCTATGGGGAGCGCTCGCATGCCGGCTCCCATAGAAATGAATAGGAAGTGTCCGGCAGCCCTGCTGTCACGCCGGCCTGAAACAGAACGTGAAACTTACCGAGCGGTGCAGGGCGGGCGGGCGGTCATTCAGGCCTCCTCTTCCTCCGATGTCCTGACCACTTCCTCCGGTGCTCGCTAACTGATAATGGCCTGGGCGCATGCGCAATATCATAATGCTTCTACTGCGCATGCGCCCAGGCCATTATCAGCGAGCGCCGGAGGAAGAGGACGGAACATCGGAGGAAGAGGAGGCCTGAATGCCCGCCCGCCCGCCCTGCACCGCTCGGTAAGTTTCACATTCTGTTTCAGGCTTTTATTTTAAAACGGGGGGGTAGTTTAATCTAACTTTTACGGTTGGGCTCTATCAGCATGATTTTGCTGATAGAGCCCCTCCTCGCCTGCCGAGCACTTCCAATAGAAGCGGCTGGCACGCGGGGGGTTAAGCGGCCGCTGGCAAAGTCTGCCTGCCGCCGCTTTCAATAACATATAATGCGCACCGGACTGTGGCTTATAGTCCGGTGCGCCTTATATATGAACCGAGACGGGCTATAAGGCGCTCATGGGCAATGCGCCTTATAGTCCATAAAATACGGTATTTGTATTCTGTGATCTTACCTTAAAAGGATTGTCCTCACAATTACAGCTTATCATCTGTCCAAAAGATAGTTGATGGCTAATTGGTAGGGGTCTAGCTGCTGGAACATCCACTGACTATGAGATTATGGGGCCTGTGTTCACCTCATTTTAATAGTGTGGTTTTCCCATCTCCCTGTCTCAGCAGCTTTGCCTGTTCTTCAATGTACTTCTTTAACTCCTGCAAGCTAGTGGGAGGGCTTTTACCTATGAACAGGACACTATGAAGTATCAGTGCTGTTTTAATAGACTTGCCTTTACCATGAGAGATACATTTTTATTATTACTAGATTTATAGTATAAATGCAGATCAAATCATATGTACTATAAATGTATATTACATTACACAGGTTTGTACAGAACACTTACCATGTTACAAGAGAACAAACTCAGTGTTATCTGTGGGGTTACATAGAGAGGTAACAGACAGGACTTCATCAGGAAACTGAAATTAGCTGAACTGATTGTCCTGCCGGCAGAGCTGTAGTTAACAGTGAAAGCACTCAGCTTCCCCAGATAGCATTGACACGGGTGTGCAAAATTCAGTACCTAACCATGCAGTCTGCCTTTACAAACATTTGTGAAATAATGGGTTGTTCTAAAGTGATCAATTCCAGCATGGTACTATAATAGTATTCCACTGTTGTAATAATTCAGTTCATGCCATTTCTTCCCAGCTAGTTATTCCAGGTTCAACTGCAAGTGGTATTCTTGAAAGGTGAACACACGTAGGAACTAGAGATGAGCGAACAGTGTTCTATCGAACACATGTTCGATCGGATATCAGGGTGTTCGCCATGTTCGAATCGAATCGAACACCGCGTGGTAAAGTGTGCCAAAATTCGATTCCCCTCCCACCTTCCCTGGCGCCTTTTTTGCACCAATAACAGCGCAGGGGAGGTGGGACAGGAACTACGACACTGGGGGCATTGAAAAAAATTGGAAAAAGTCATTGGCTGCCGAAATCAGGTGACCTCCATTTTAGACGAATAGTGGATTTCAAATCCGGGTCATATGAGAATGTGAACTTTGTGACTATGAGACAGGGATAGCTGTACAGGCAGGGATAGCTAGGGATAACCTTTATTTAGGGGGGAATGTTATTAAAAATAACTTTTTGGGGCTCTATCGGGTGTGTAATTGTGATTTTTGTGAGATAAACTTTTTCCCATAGGGATGCATTGGCCAGCGCTGATTGGCCGAATTCCGTACTCTGGCCAATCAGTGCTGGCCAATGCATTCTATTAGCTTGATGAAGCAGAGTGTGCACAAGGGTTCAAGCGCACCCTCGGCTCTGATGTAGGAGAGCCGAGGGTGCACTTGAACCCTTGTGCACCCTCGGCTCTGCTACATCAGAGCCGAGGGTGCGCTTGAACCCTTGTGCACACTCTGCTTCATCAAGCTAATAGAATGCATTGGCCAGCGCTGATTGGCCAATGCATTCTATTAGCCCGATGAAGTAGAGCTGAATGTGTGTGCTAAGCACACACATTCAGCTCTACTTCATCGGGCTAATAGAATGCATTGGCCAGCGCTGATTGGCCAGAGTACGGAATTCGGCCAATCAGCGCTGGCTCTGCTGGAGGAGGCGGAGTCTAAGATCGCTCCACACCAGTCTCCATTCAGGTCCGACCTTAGACTCCGCCTCCTCCAGCAGAGCCAGCGCTGATTGGCCGAATTCCGTACTCTGGCCAATCAGCACTGGCTAATGCATTGTATTGGCGTGATGAAGCAGTGCTGAATGTGTGTGCTTAGCACACACATTCAGCTCTACTTCATCGGGCTAATAGAATGCATTGGCCAGCGCTGATTGGCCAGAGTACGGAATTCGGCCAATCAGCGCTGGCTCTGCTGGAGGAGGCGGAGTCTAAGATCGCTCCACACCAGTCTCCATTCAGGTCCGACCTTAGACTCCGCCTCCTCCAGCAGAGCCAGCGCTGATTGGCCGAATTCCGTACTCTGGCCAATCAGCACTGGCTAATGCATTGTATTGGCGTGATGAAGCAGTGCTGAATGTGTGTGCTTAGCACACACATTCAGCTCTACTTCATCGGGCTAATAGAATGCATTGGCCAGCGCTGATTGGCCAGAGTACGGAATTCGGCCAATCAGCGCTGGCTCTGCTGGAGGAGGCGGAGTCTAAGATCGCTCCACACCAGTCTCCATTCAGGTCCGACCTTAGACTCCGCCTCCTCCAGCAGAGCCAGCGCTGATTGGCCGAATTCCGTACTCTGGCCAATCAGCACTGGCTAATGCATTGTATTGGCGTGATGAAGCAGTGCTGAATGTGTGTGCTTAACACACACATTCAGCTCTACTTCATCGGGCTAATAGAATGCATTGGCCAATCAGCGCTGGCCAATGCATTCTATTAGCGTGAACTGAGTTTGCACAGGGGTTCTAGTGCACCCTCGGCTCTGCTACATCAGATTGCTACATCTGATGTAGCAGTGCCGAGTGTGCATCAGATGTGTAGTTGAGCAAAACTGACTCAGCACTGCTAAGTCTCTGCATTCGCATAGGAATGCATTGGCCAGCCTTCGGCCAATCAGCGCTGGCTCTGCCGGAGGAGGCGGAGTCTAAGGTCGGACCTGAATGGAGACTGGTGTGGAGCGATCTTAGACTCCGCCTCCTCCAGCAGAGCCAGCGCTGATTGGTCGAGTTCCGTACTCTGGCCAATCAGCACTGGCCAATGCATTTCTATGGGGAAAAGTTAGCTTGCGAAAATCGCAAACTGACAGGGATTTCCATGAAATAAAGTGACTTTTATGCCCCCAGACATGCTTCCCCTGCTGTCCCAGTGTCATTCCAGGGTGTTGGTATCATTTCCTGGGGTGTCATAGTGGACTTGGTGACCCTCCAGACACGAATTTGGGTTTCCCCCTTAACGAGTTTATGTTCCCCATAGACTATAATGGGGTTCGAAACCCATTCGAACACTCGAACAGTGAGCGGCTGTTCGAATCGAATTTCGAACCTCGAACATTTTAGTGTTTGCTCATCTCTAGTAGGAACCACAGCAACTCAACCACAAAGTGGCAGACCACAAAAAGTTACAGAGTAGGATGGCCGAGTGCTGAGGCACATAATGCATAAAAGTCACTAACACTCTGCTGAGTTAATAACTGCAGAGTTCCAAACCTTCTTTGGTGTTAACATCAGCACCATTCTTGTGTTCCTGAAGCTTCATGGCATGGGTTTCAGTGCATGAACAGCCGAATGCAAGCCTTACCTCACCAAGGCAAATGCCAAGCGGAGGATGGAGTGGCGTAAACCATACCGCCACTGGACTCTGGAGCAGTGGAAACATGTTCTATGGCAAACTGTGTCTGGAAGGGGTCAACTCCATTTTATTGCATATGGATTTAGAATGGGTTGCCATAAAAGCTCATCAATGTTTAACTACAATGGTGTGAGGGGAAACTTTCTTTTCAGAAAATCTATTTTGGAAAGGGAAAAGAATGTAACAGAGGGAGTGCAGATCTAATACAGACTTGTGTAAGTGAGCCTTTATGTAAAGCGGCTAACAGGAAAGTGATACCAGTGATTATCTTCAGATCGTGGTAGCTGTATGTGTACTGACAGACAAAGTCAGCTGGAACATACCGGTAAGTGGTTAGTATGAGTCCCTTATTTATCTTTAGCTTTGTCAGAATCAGGTATTACCAGACTATCGTTGTTTCGTTTAGTTTATATTTTACTATGGAAGTAATTTTTTCAGTGTAAAATGTTTTTATATAAGCTTCATACAAAGAAATAACTCAAAGAGCAACCGGTAAAGCATAAAGGTATGTCAGAGGGATCCACAGCACAAGTTACAAAGTAAGAGTGTAGGCTTTAGTACGTTTGCTTGAATAAAACCTTGTAAAGTAAAGTGAAACCCAGCTACCCCCAGTACTCTCTTAGGGTAGTGTGATACATCCCCTCCTGAACCCCCTTTGGTGGCAGGACTTGCAGACCTGAAGTGATGAACACTGAAATGAATGCTGTGATAGCTGTTAACCTCAGCAGTCCTGTGCAGCACTGGAGACCGCACATGTGACTGCTGAGGCCAATGACAAGCTGTAGCCATCTGTGAACTTCAGCACTTGTGGCACAGTCAGTCCTAGCATTGTAGGGAACCGAAGACATTCAGCCCAAATAGGAGGATTAGTGATGGATGAGGATCACTTTTTTTTTTTTTGTTTGTTTTTATTTTATACTTTCTCAGGATGTCCATAGATTTCCCATTTATCCTGGAAACTTCCTTTTAGAGTATGAAGGCCTCCTGACTCGGCCCCATCATTATCAAATGAGGATTTGTAAGGCTGAATACACAATCCTTTGATCTTAAAGAGAACCTTTCATGTTCTCTAGAACAAGCACTGAATTCAGCACACTGTGTGCTTTCCCATTCTGTGCCTGGGGGGAAGAGATATTGGTGCATTTACTGATAGCTTTTCACTGTCAGAAGGGCATTCCTGACAGTCTAGCTGGGAAGCCCGTCGTGACAGTACTATGTGTAATGCTATACTGTTTGGGGGGGCGTTCCTTACTGCCCAGCCATGACGTCATTGCTGGGTGGTAAGGAACGCCCCCTCACAATATAGCATCACACACACTACTGTCAGGACGGGCGTTCCCAGCTAGACTGTCAGGAATGCCCTTCTGACAGTGAAAAGCTATCGGTAAATGCACCGATATCTCTTCCCCCGGGGGTCAGAATGGGGAAGCACACTGTTGACTTTGTAGGGATATAAAAACACATGTGAACATGAAAGGTCCCCTTTAAGGGTCATAAGTTTTTTCCAGAGCTTTCTGGCAGTGGCTTACTCCCATCTCCTCACCTAGAACTCATAAAAGCTTAACTGAGCAGAGTGTACATGTATATGTGGGGCATCCTGCCCATTCTGGCTTCATTGATGTCCTTGAAGACAAGCTACTGTAAGTCAGCCCATGATGTCAGTCAGTGTATGTCCCATTGTTCACTAGGTCTTCTTTTCTGACAAGCTGGTGGCTGCTGGTACATGTGCAGTTTATTGATCAAACTAGGACAAGTACCCCCAGCTCCTGTGTGCCTGCATCGGAAGTCGCAAGCCTTGTCAAAGAGAACTATGGTAGGAAGATAAAAGTCCATGAGCAGAATTGCAGACGTCTACCATGGGAAATCGGTCACACCAGGCATGGTGTAAGTAGGGCATGGCCAGCTTTACTTCTCTCCCAAGTGTCTCCATTCCTTGACTGCAAAAAGGTAATAGGCAAACAGCAAGTGCAAGGATTAACATTTTCTTTTAACAAAACTCTGCTATTTGCAAGCAAGGATAAGAGAGAGACAGACAACAAGTGGTGGCTGTTTGGAGGGCAAAAAACATTTGACAGATTGCCTTTAAATTGCATTAGGTCCTACAGCAGTATTTTATTCATCATGTTTGTGTCTGTATAAAATTCTGGCCACAATTTGCACACAAATGAATCTTTGTTTGCAGCCTGCCAATATGTGCGTCCTGCGGATTCAACAAGTGTTGTAGTATTTGGGACACGTATCCGCTTTAATTAAAGCGTACCATGGCTGCATTTAGATATATTCCATAAAGTATTTAATACGACAACATACTGCTTAAACACAAACGTCAATAAAGAAATCCTCAAATATATGCGGTGTGATCAAGCTTGGATTAAAAGCATCTGCGCTCTTGTCAATAAAGAATTGTGATGAGTTCAGTGGTATCATATTGAAAGTGTATTAATACGCAGCATCCTATTGGCCCAGCAGCTGATTGTTTAAAATGGAAATGAAGCTGTTGATGGATCCGGTGACTGATGGCTTAAATTCCAATTAATCAATCGCTTCATCAGTTTCCTAATTCAGATCAAATATCTCTTGAGTGAACCTAGTTCTGTCCGTGGTATTAGGAGAAATGAATGCTTTAGGACTGCTTTTCATCAATCTCTTATAAATGTCAATATGCTTTGCTCTCTTGTCCCAGGCGATGACATTATAGCTTCAATGTTTGCTGTATATGACACTTCTTTTTATCAGTTACTATCAAAGCTGACTTTGCTTTCTGGGATGTGCCCTATACTGTTCCTTTGTCACTTAGCCTCTCCAATGCTGTTTAGCACTTTTATCCACAGCCATTATAATGTTTTGCAAACGGTACTTGATATATGTAGTGAATGTCTGCAATACCCTTTATTTTGTGAGATTATTTTTAATCCCTATTTTTACAGTTACTGGTCCTAAGCAGTTTTGTAGCCTTTTATGACATGTTCATGTGCCCTATTTCACAAAACTTTATCAATGAATGTATCGGCACATGACATGGACTCTGGTGTGTGACACTCATACCTGCTGATCTTAATTTGATTGCCATGAAAACCATGGTTTCCTGACAGCTCTTGTCAATTATACAAAATAAAATCAAGTATTCATAAGTAGACGGTAACAGGATATAGGCAGGCAGATTTAATAATTCAGTTTTGCTGAGGCTTAACTGGCGTTTGTTGTAGCTAATGTTCGCCGCTGTAAAAAATTTATTGGCAACAAGTCTTTAGAGATAAAGAGAAGGTAGGCAACATATTTTCTCCTAAGTTAGGTTTTCCACTTTGCACAGAGGTTATGTTATAAAATAATAATAAGACATAGAGGTATGTTACCGTATTTAGCTTTAATTAGATTTGGAAGAGAAGAAATTAAGACTTTTTAGACTAGTTTTGTGCAGTTTTATTTATTTCACTATCAAATTTTTTAAATAAAGCTGTTTATATTCATATCACATATTGCAAGAAAAATGTATACAAGGCATAGCTACACAGCTATAGTCCTACATACAGTCATATTCTGAACAGACTATATGATTAGTTCTGTGGAGTTTAGGTGACTGAGAACATGACTATGTGACATGCATAATGGCTGACTGTAGTTTCTGTTTCCTGTCCCTATGTTTGGATTACTTTATATGGCACCTGTCATCATGCCCACAGATTGCTATAGTTTGCTAGCGTTCAGAGTGTGCTTTTGGCATATGATAGGTCCTGTACATTTATTTAAACGTTATTTAATGGTAGTTAAACAGGTTGGCCAGGATTTTTTTTTTTATGGTTGAAATAGGAGTGGAGCTGTAGTAACAGCACAGGGACTAGAGCCAACTGATTCCAACTCTGTGCTGTGTATAGTACTGGCTTTGGAAGTGGCCCCCAACAGCTGATGCATGCAGGGGCCAGCTGTTGGACCCCCACACCGATCAGATGTTTATTGCCTTTCCTAAGTTCATAATTTTTTAAAAAAAGAGGGGGCGAGACTCCTCAAAAGGGTCCACAATGAGCTTATACAGAAGGGAGAGAGTTCTCTTCAGAGGAGTGAAGGAAAAACAGAAGATTTACAAAGGGGAGAGAGCTCTGTGTATGTGCATCCTGTGCTTATTAACCAAGTAGAATTGCTATAGTTGTATATATTGCCCATGAGTGTTTGGAGTTCTTAGGTAGTGCGATACAAAAGACTCATAAGACTCATCAACAATGGTGATGCGTTGGAAGCAAATCAGGGAAGTGTGGGAGGGAAGTCAAAATTATATGTGATCGGAGTGAGAGGGCCACCCTGCTGGAAGAGAGAGGATTTACAAAGGAACAGCTTACAAGATTTCAGCACTTGAAGTGCAATGTATGGGAGGAAGTGGTAGGGAGATGTTCAGCATCACATTCTCCATCTCCACCCATAGTTTAATCTGTTTATTAGGATGCTTATCGATTATGTGCGCTCTGGTAACTGCCATGAAGTAGGCCAGGAAATATAAAAAAACAAAAAACTTGATAGTCTTCAGTAGTTGATACCTTTTTAATGGCTAACTAATAATGATGACAGATTACAACATTTCGGAACTCTAGGCTCCTTTCTCAAGTAAATTTAAAACCATTTCTGAAGGATGCATATTTATGTACAAAAGGGCACATAGGGATAGAATTCCAGTAGGAAGGGGGGTAGTGGGTCATTAGTAATTGGTAGAAACAATGCAAACATTTCAGGTTTTTATCAGTTCTCAGGGTCTCAGGTCAGTGATTTCTGTAAGATGACATAAAACCATGTGACAGATTTAGCCCCTTCTCCAGTGTTTGAAGCAGGGTCATAAATTTACACTCATAAGTTCTCGCTTTGATTTGAAATTCCCTCTTAAAACCAAAATTTTCATGTGATCGGTGATATTATGATCCTCATTACAGAAATGTTTTGATACGGGAAGGTCCATTCTTCGTTCTCTAATTGTATGGCGATGTGAATTCATACGCATTCTAAGTTGTTGTCCAGTCTCTCCAACATACAGATTTTCAGTGGGACATTTGTTGCACATTATTAAATACACTACATTAGGTGTGTTACAGGTGAACGTACCTGGGATTTTATATTCCCTGTTAGAGTTTGGTATCTCTATCCTGTCAGTGTTCAGTATGTGAGGGCATGGCCAGGCAGTCTGGTAATGCAAGGCTTACATCCACTTTACTACTGGTTAAAGTAGAGAAAGCGATCGTTGTGTTCCAATTGAAACAGACAAATCTATGGAAAAGTTTATAAATCTCGTGGAAAAATGACGTGCAAGGGGAGGAGTAGGGATCGTTTGAAAAAGGTAGAGGAGGTGGGAAAGGACATTCATTTTAAGAATGTTAATACTGTTAAGCCAGGAAAAGTTTTTGGGGGCCAGTCGGGAGATTTCGACTAATAGAATGGAGCAAGGGGCATAGCTTAAAGTACGAGTTTGAATGGTCATCCGAGATCTGAGGACCCAAATACTTAATGGATCTTGGCTTTTAATTGCCATTGAAACGAGAAGGACATGATCGCTGGGAAAGAAACTGAAGGCTAGGAAATGTAGAGTAAGACATCTGTGAAGCCAGAGCACTTTAAAGTTAGAGGGCCGCATTTTAGTCTGTGGAAGTCAAGATTCTTACATAGAGAAGTCAGGAAATGTTCCTTGAAAATAGCATACAGCAAAGTGGAAGGGGGGCATCCCTGTTTAGTGCCGTTATACACTGTGAAGTGATTGGAAAGTATGCCATTGACTCCAATTTTTAACACGAGTCATCATGCTCTGTCCTAGCAGAGAGGCCTCCAGGAGTCCCTAACCAACCTAGTCAACCGCCTTTTCAGCATTGAGTGACAAGAGCATTAAAGGTTGAGCGTGGTGTTTGGCATGATGAACAGCGGGATAGGTTTTCAGCGTATTATTACGTGCTTCCCTGGTGGGAACGAAACTTACTTGATCTGGGTGGATTGGGGAGCCCAAATTACCTATAAGCCTGTTGGCCTGGACTTTAGCAAACATTTTGCCATCAACATTTATCAATGAGATTGGTTGATAGCTGGAACACAGCTGAGGTTCTTTGCCCTCCTTTAGGGATGACCATAATGTGAGCATGTAAGAAGGACTGTGAGAAGAAGGTGTTTGGGGAGATTACATTATACAGTTTGAGGAGCAAGGGGAGTATGTCATCACATAGGGTTTTATAAAACTGGGCAGTGAACCCATCTCCCCTGGGACTTTTGCCTAAGAGAAGCGCCATTATTATACTAAACTCCCCCGGTGTAAAGGGTTGTTCCAGGGCATCAACCTGGGCCTAAGGCAATCTAGGCAGCGCTATCTCTGCAATATAGTGGGTGGGTGAGTGAGCAATAAGACAGCGGAGCTGGGTTAGAGTAGGCAGGGAGTGGGATATTGTAAAGGTTTTGATAATATATGTGATTCTAACTTTATTTTTAATGTTATTTTTCTTAAAGGGAGTCTGTCAGGTGTAAAAGGCCAACCTAAATCAGTAATAGTGCTATGTAGAGACCTTTAATAGGATTAGAAATATACCTTCATGATCAAAGACTAATGTCTGCTTATGTCAAAGTCTTCTGTGGGCAAATCTTGCATTCTCGTCCTGCTCCAATTCACTTGAGGCTAATTTGCATATCCATAGAATTATCTCCGAATTGCTTCATTGTTTTGTGGTGACAAAGGTATGATTCTAGTCCTATTAAAGGCCCCTACACAGCATCACAATTGGTTTGTGAGACATTTTGAATCTGACAGACTCTGTTTAAGCAGCCCATCCTAAGGAACTACAATAGAAGGAGAATGTTATCTTTGTACCGTATTAGCCAGTGGATATGAAATGTAAAGATTGAGAGTCCGCAGTAGTTGATACCTTTTTAATGGCTAACAAAAAATGATGACAGATTGCCAGCTTTCGAGACTGCTCAGGTCTCTTCATCAGGTTGGTATAACACAATATCTTCACAATATGACTTCATGACTAGATGAACCTTCTCCCTGTCCCTATGGACTAGTTAAAGAGGAACTTTCACCACCTGGGCCACATGCAGTTTTATACACTGCTAGAAAGCTAACTGTGTGCTGAATTCAGCGCTCTATCAGCTTTCCCGTTCATTGCCCCCAGTGAAGAGCTATTGGTGCCGGTACCGTAGCTCTTCACTGTCAGAAGTGCGTTCTGACAGTCAGTCAGGAACGCCCTTCCTCACAGTAGAGTCTGTAGCGCTGTACTGTGAGAGCGGTGAGGAACGACTCCCCCCTCCTCCTGACAGTACTCGTTCATAGACTAGAACGTGAAAGCCGATAATGCGCTGAATTCAGCGCACTGTCGGCTTTCTAGCTTTGTATTACACCGCATGTGCCCCAGGTGGTGAAAGGTCCTCTTTAAGATAAAATTGCGCTGGGTGGAGCCTAACCGTCTAAGCTGATGGTCGCCTGAGCCTGCAGCTCTATCAGCAAACCAGACAGAAGTTGCCCTTACCTCAGTTCCAAGCGGCGAAAGATGGGGAAAACGAGCAGGGACATAAGTGGGGATCCCCCTGGTACTCATATCTGTAGGAATCAACCAGCAGAGGTACATAAATTCTTTAAAAAGATAAAATTGCACCAAGTTTTAAAATCTTAGAACTTGTCTTTTCAGAAACAAAGTTTAATGAGGGGAATAATAGGAAAGATTATTACTTGATGCTGCTCATACTAGGAGCGGTTTACGGTGAAAAAAAAACACAGATTCCCTTTTAAATATGTGAAATGTACTTTATCAGCTTGGGTTATGTTTATTTATCCCTTTGGAGCCCATTTGCTTTCAGTCCTACATTTGCCTTATTCTTCTATATCACCTTATGCACATATATACAAATGTGCTCATATATACAAATATAAATGTAATTTTATGTTCTCTTTAATCTCCAATATTCTTAACACCTTATTGTTCAGTTTACAGTCTCATAATGGCTATACGTGCACTTCCACCACTGCCACACAGCAGGGTAGTGGATAAACTAGCCATAACCTATGCCTACTTATTCCATCACCTATGCCGCATAATGTGTTTAAAATATATAATACACTAGAACAATATGTGAGTGCAACTAGATTTGTTATCCTCGTGAATCCGGAAAGTTGTTGCGGAAACCTTCTTTAAGGTTGGTGACATAGAAGGTTGTGATTTTTATCTGTACTTACTAGTCTGAAAGCAATTTTTTGCCTTAATGTTTCTGGCGTAGATCGTAGTAAGATGGGAGACAAGAAACTTAGTACGACACAGTCTTTCTGCTGGATAATAGGGGAACAGTCTATGAGATAAGTTATTGATGAAATTAACTGCTGAAGTGGAGAGGAAATGCAGCAGGCCAATACATGTCATAGTGTGCAGTCAACCATTCACAAGAGCCACATTGGTCTTGAACCATATTGATCTATACTATAATTCTAAAAGAAATTGATGGATGGAAGGAACCATTGACAAGAAACATAAAGCGGCCAAGGCAGAGCCTTATATGAAAGTGGTAACATGCGACTGGAGTGCTCATGTGTGTACTAGTCAGAATAGTAGTGTCTCCAGTGACTGTAAACCTTAATAGCTGTCACCTCCCTATTAAGATATACAATAGGAAATGGCATGCTTGTATAATTCAACCCTACCCCAGCCTTTCTGAAGAGCATCTCTTAAAGGGGTATTCCCATGTACATAATTACTTTTAAATTTGTAGATAATTAAAAGTTAAACATTTCTGCAAATATAAATAATTAAACATTTTGCAGAGTTTTAAAGATTTTCTCTAAATATCTTGTGGTCACAGTCTTGTAGTCTTGATCGGTTGCCATTGGATACGACCATGAAGGCAGAACCTAAGGTCAGAAAATTAGCTATGATTTCCTTATTGTGGCCAGGATATCTTCTGATACATGTAGTGTTCATGTCTGATAACCCAGCTACAGTAAAAAAAATCGTGGCTGGGTTTTTGACAAGTCCAAGACCATAGAAAGTTTCTGCATTAGTGGTCGTAACCTTTGGCAACCGATCAAGACAACAGACTGTCACCACTAAGATGGTTAGAGGAAATCTTTAAAACACTGCAGAATTTTTAATTACTTATATTTGCAAAACTGTTTAATTTTTAATTATCTACAAATATAGATATGATCATGTACATGGGAATACCCCTTTAAGCTGTCAAACTTCTTCTTGCCATCTAGATATGCCTGACATAGCAAACATTTCCCCAGCATTTTGTTAGGTGCTCTGGCCAATACAAGGAACTCTGAGAGAGCAGAGGATCTACTTTTGATACAAAAATTTGATGTAAATAAAGTTACAAAATCCCCATTTACTTGCATTGGATGCAAATTCTGAGCAGATTTGATGAGGAGTTTGTGGTAGAATATGCGCTGAAAACATGACACCTAGAATTTCAATATGCACTGCTTAGTCTAAAAGCCTCTCACCCCGGATCTTCCAGGAGTGAGGAAATGGCAAATTGCCCTTGTACTTATTTCATTTATTCTTCAAAGAAAACACAAATTCTGCAAAAACAAATTATTAGCTTGAAAACCTAATTTACAAGAAGGTGATTAAAAAGTTATTTCAGAGGAACCTCATCTTGACATGACAGACACTAAAGGTTACTGGGAAGCTTACAAATAAGAGGGAATTGTAAAGAAACAATGAATGGAAACTCTTAATCATCCTTTCCATGAAATGCAAACAACCTTAATGAAGTGAATGTAATATGCCAATCTAGTTCACTGATATAAGGGATGAAATGACAGATCTTGTTCAGTGAAGATATCAAGACACATTAGATCTCTAGAGCTGATATCTTTATGCTCTCGCTTTTATGCTGTGCAATATCATAGTATCATATTATGCAAAACAATAGCTGACTAAGAGCAAATAAAGAAACTATTATTTCTGGTCTTTTTCTATAGTCAAACATGTTGGAAATTGGTATTTTATCTACAATTTAACCATATCCTTGTTTTTTGTTGCCTTTTGTTTTGGATACAACCCCTCCAAACAAAATGAAGTGTACTGAGTACTTTTAATAAGATACAGAAAGTACAAATCCCATTTCCGTTTGGGATCTTAAAAGCACACATTTTAGGGTTTAAGTAAGTAACAGACACTGAAAAACACAGGTAAATGACCATGATACATAGATATATGGTACATCAATTGCTTGTTGTGCAGTTACAAATGACCTGAAATATGGAACATTTTATCTGTATTTAGCTTTAGCTATATATTCGCATCTTGTCATTGTTTAGTTCTTAGGAGCAAACCTGTCAGGTCATTCATGCTGCCCTATATATGATAGAGGCTGAACTGTGTGATATATAGATTTATAGGATTAGGATTTCTACATGAAAAGCAGAGTACATCCGGACAGGACTTTTATGAGAGACAGCCTGACAGCCTTTGTACATACCCTATCTACATATGGTGAAAACAGTCCATCAGTGATGTGTAAGAGACATGCCAGGAACATACCGATGGTGTGTTTCATGTTAGTTAATCCAAAATAGTATAAAATATTAAAATATGGTAAAATGATAAAGGCAATATTGAGATATGTTGCCCCAAAATAAAACTAGAAAACAATATACCTGTCTAAACCCCTATATTCCAGTATGTGAGATTCTGCAGGATATCGTTGTTGTCAGATTAGATAGCAGACATATATTTGGAATCACAATACAAGCGAGACTTGGTTTAATGATTTGGGACTTGTGTTATTAATAGAGTAAGTTACCTTACAGCAGGACCTGAAAAAAAACATTACAGGGAATTTATTAAGACTGGCGATTCCTAATAAAATCCAAGTGGAGCAAGGCACGTCTAAATTATTAAAAGTCTCTGGTCTCATAATAGATCAGTTACAGTCTCATGCACCTAATGTAAATAATGTCAGGAACTGTCATAGACTTCATATATAACTCCAGCAAGGAGCAGAAAGAACAAGGTGGTGCAAAAAATGGGCAGTGTGCCAATTTACACTCATCTACCTCAGAAAAAATGGTCTGCAGCCATGAACGGGTTAAAATATATAAGACTGTAACATTTTTACAGAATAATTTATTTAAAGCATATTATTAAGTTCATCTAATATTATGTAGTTGTCTTCAACATTCAATATGTTTGTGGTTTAATCATTGTTTATTTTTTGCACTAGTTTATTTTTTTCTTTTCTTTTGTAGGTTCATGCTTCATTCGAACTGACCAACTAGATGGTGAGACAGACTGGAAGCTGAAAATTGCAGTAAGCTGTACCCAGAGACTACCGGCGTTAGGTGTAAGTGATAATAGATATCAGTCTTCTTGTAGCATTTGGAGTACCGTATTTTTCGGACTATAAGACGCACTTTTTTTCCCCAAAATTTTGGGGGAAAAGAAGGGTGCGTCTTATAGTCTGAAGGTGGCGCCTGGCATCCACTGTAATAGAGAGGCGGAAGCCGGCAAGTGATAGACGCCATTACAGGTGCCGGGGCCTGAGACATCGCTGCGCTCCTCTGCCTTGCATGAAGCCAGCAGCGGCAGGGGCTCCTCCGTGCCCCCGCCGCTGGCTTCATGCAGGGCAGAGGATCGTAGCGATGTCTCAGGCCCCGGCGTCTATCCCTCCCCGGCATCCGCCTCTCTAGTACAGCGGATGCCGGGTCAGTATCAGCGGCCCCTTCTCCCCCGGGGCCGGTCCCCACCGGCCCCGTACCTGTAAAGTTGCAGGCCGGCTCCTGCGCGGCGATATCGCAGGAGCCGACCTGTTCGGGTGACAGCCGGGAGCCTAATGAGGCTCCCCGGCCTGTCACGGCTATGTTAGTATTGCGGCTGGTCTCTATGACCAGCCGTAATACTAATAGACAGAATGTCCCATAGACGGCAATACAGTTGTATTGCCGTCTATGGGACTTGCGATCAAGTGACCGCAGGTTCAAGCCCCCGGGGGGGAATAAAATAGTAAAAAAAAAAAAAAAAGCTTTAAAAATATGAAATAAATAAAAGTTCTAAATCACCTCCTGTTTTTTTTTCAATACAAGGTGATCTAAGCAATAGATATCCCCCAAAATGGTATAACTAAAAATTACAGCTGGCCCCGCAAAAAAAACGCTCTCTGCATCCCCGTACAGCTGCAGGGTCACCGGTCAATGTGGCCTTGCAGCTGTTGCAAAACTACAACTCCCATATATTAAATATTTTACCAGTTTTTGCTTCAAAATTTTTTTTCCCTATTTTCCTCCTCTAAAACCTAGGTGCGTCTTATAGTCCGAAAAATACGGTAAGCTTTGTAAAACCATTTGGGGTAATTTTTTTAGTTGTGCATCAGTCAGAGCACTAATAATATATTATTATATATAATATAGTCCGAAAAATACGGTATTTTCTTCTCAGCCAGTGGTTTCAATGAATAGTGAATAGTAAAATAAATTTATTTAATGTAACATATTAACACAAGCTATTCTAGCGCCATTCTACCTCTCCTAGTGATATCATATCAACATGGTTGTGTCTTCCCTTCATCAACTTACGTCTATGCATATTGGTCATATTAATAAAAGATAAACATTTTTGCAAATATAAATAATATTTTAAAAGATTTTATTCTAACCATTTTAAGCCTGGTTCACATCTGCATTCGGTATTCCGTTCAGGGAGTTCGCATGGGGACACCCCCCGAACAGAATACCGAATGCATTGACAAACTGTGTTATTATGAAAGCACACATACTCCATAGACTATAATGGGGTTCATGTGTTTTCCGAGTACTGTCTGCACGAGTCTTGAGGAGAGGAAAGTAGTTCATGAAGTACTTTTCTCTCTGCATGACTCGTGCGGACAGCGCACGGAAAACACACGGACCCCATTATAATCTATGGAGTCTATGTGCTTTCATAAGTACACCGCTTGTCAATGCATTCGGTATTCTGTTTGGGGGGGGTCCCCATGCGAAATCCCTGAACAGAATACCGAATGCAGAAGTGAACCAAGCCTTAGTGGTGACAGTCTGTTGTGTTGATAGATTGCCAATGGATGTGATCATGAATGCAGGAACTTTTTGTTGTCTGATATATGTCTGTATATATATATATATATATATATATATATATATATATATATATATAATGTATTAATATAATAATACATCTTTACATAATAAATGGGGGGGTATTTCATTTTGGTAACATATTATGTTTGGTAGTTCTATATGATTTTGTTGTTGTGGACATGTTTATGTCGAGGTTTTTAGGTTAGATATGAGAAGATAACCTGGCCACAATAAAGAAATAATGGCAGTATTTCTGACAAGTGCCAGACTGTAGAAATTTCCTGCATTTATTTTCGTACCTGTTGTCAACAATAAGGGCTAGTTCACATGGGCATAGAGGGGGCGGATTATGGCGCGTAATCTATGTCATAATCCGCTGAAGAAGCAGGCTTTCTTTAAGTGGATTCCACGGCTTATTGAGCTGCGGCATCCGCCTCGCGGCAGCAACCTCCGGAGTCGGCCCATTCATTTGAGCCTACTCCGTTGGGGGAAGCCGCGACTGTCGGAACCCGCGACAGTCGTGGCAGGCGGGTTTTGACCTGAGAGTGACGCGGCTCCCTGCGTCACTCTCCGTGCCAAAATCCACCTATACCCTCCACGTGTGAACTAACCCTAAGATGATTAGAGAAACTCTTATAAAGTCTGGACAAATTTTAATTACTGTATATACTCGAGTATAAGCCGTCCTGAATATAAACCGAGGCCCCTAATTTTACCACAAAAAACTGGGAAAACTTATTGACTCGAGTATAAGCCGAGGGGAAAAATGCAGCAGCTACTGGAAAATTTCAAAAATTAAAATAGTCGAAGTTTTTGGGTGCAGTACATACTGGGAAAGGGGGGGGGGGTTTGGTTGTCTGTCTGCCCCTTCTCTGAGCTTGAGGACTGTCCACCCCCCACACCCCACTTGGAATTCAGCCTGGCTGAATATAGGGTATCTGCAGTGCTCCTATTAACCACTTCCTGCAGATACACAGGGATACCTAATGTGTATGTGTTTCACAGTCATTTCCTACTTTTCTATGTATTCTAGGGAAAGGAGTGATTTAGAACTTTTATTTACTTTATTTTTTTATTATATTTTTTTAAAGCTTCTATTGCGGCTGGACATAGACCCCCCCTCCCAAAAAAAAAAAAAATTTTTTTTTTTGCTTGACTTGAGTATAAAACTGTGCTGAAAAATTTGGCTTATACTCGAGTATATACGGTACTTCTATTTGTAAAAATGTTTAAATTTATATTTTCTACAAATGTGGAGTGCCCATCCAAATAAGGAATGTCCATCTCAACATATTTACTGAGAACAGGGCTAGGAAAATATATTTTAGTGTTTTGAGCAGTTTAAGAAGACTACACACACTTTGTTTTTCATTATTTTGATCCATCATAAGATCAGAAGATGGAAGAGAGTTTTCTAATAGACAGTGGACAGTTTCATTGAGTCAGGTAAACAACAAAACAAAACTGTGCATTTTTTCTGTCAAAAAGGTGGACTAACAGAGTCAAACTAGATTTAGCTTTAAAGGGATTCTACCAACATTTTTTCTAATTACCACGTCGGAATAGCCTTAAGAAAGGCTATTCGTCTCTTACCCTTAGATGTGGTCTCCGCGGCGCCATTCCTTAGAAATACTCGTTTTAACCGGTATACAAATGAGTTCTCTGCAGCAATGAGGGTGGGCCCCAGCGCTCAAACAGCGATGGGGGGCGTCCCCACTGCTGCCAGAGAGCTCACTCCAGCGACTCTTCCATTTTCAGCTGCATTCCCGCCTCTTCTGTCTTCCGTCTCGGTCCAACCTCCGATGCCTGTGCAGTATGCTCCTGTACTGAACTACAAGAGCAAGAGCGGCCTCCCAAAAACTTTAACAGTTTTCAAAAGTAATTTACCTGGTTGGATAATCCCTTTATTATAGATGCCAGATGAGACCCCATATATTAATTCTCCCAGATCACATACCTTATAGCTTTGCATTGCGTGATGCCAAAGCATCTTGACATGTTAAGCAATGTTGTGAACCCATAAAGTATAATGCATTCTTATTGCCCCCAATACAGTATAATGCTCCCATGGTGCCCTTCAAAGTTTTATGACCCATCGCACAGTTTAATACTCCTCTCTAGTGCCACCACACAGTATGATGCCCACTCAATTCTTCCACATAGTAAAATGCCCCCTTTAGTTCCCCGTCATAGTAGAATTCATTCTTTCATTCCATGTAAACACAAAATATGTTTGTAATTGCGGTCTGATTTTAACTGTAAATAGTATTGTTTGCGGGATAACCTCTTAGGGTATGTTTACACAGAGTTTTGCAGCAGGTGGATTTTGACGCGGAATCCGCCTCAAAATCCGCCTGCAAAAATGGCCCCCATTGACGTCAATGGGAGCTGTTTGCTTTTTTTCCCCCACTAGCTAGTAGCGGAGAAAAGAAGCGAGATGATCTATCCTGCGGCGGGTTCCGGGTCTGATTCAGCTGCGGTGTCCGCATCTATTCCAGCCACGGTGTCCGCGGTTCGAGACATGCTCCTGTTTCGGCCTATTAATTCGGGCCAAATCAGGAGCGGTATGCCATGACGGAATGCCAATGCTGCATCATCATCTAGTCGCGGCTAGCCATGCGGAATGTTCACAAGGCGAAAAAGGTTTCTGCGACCTTGGTTCTAATTATCAGGGAACTCAAAAGGAAGAAATACGCAAAATACTTTCCACACTTTGTGAAGCAATTGCAAAACTGTCATTTGGTAGGATGACTTCTGTATTTGTAGTCATCATTTTAAGTTGTTTGTGCTACTAGTCCTACAAGGGTTAATGCTATCTGTTTCACAACTGTGGGAATTCAATATCAGTGACCCTTGCATTCCTAAAGTATTCTTGTCACTGGTACAGTACCTTGCTAGTACTTTCTCCAGCATTGACGTGCTCATGATTTTCTATAAAATTCCAAGCAAACAATGCGTCTCATAAAGACCAAATACTTCTCTCTAATCCTTTTTGCTGCATTGCTCTCCATTTCTAAAGTAATCCAGTCACATAACTCTCATAAGTGTACAGATGGCTATATTTAACAATTGTGCTCCAATACATTAGCTAGCTATTTCCATAATTGCCAGTTCTGACATTTACACAATTCTTTATAGAAAACATTCAATAAATATTTGTTAATGATGCCCAGAATTTCACACATATCCTTTGATATTCTTAATTCATTATAGTGTGTATTGCTTTGGCCATCAAGGGTGAGTGTTCATTATTGTGCACATTCACATACACTACGTGCTGTATATACATAACTAACATGTGCAAAATATATTTGTCTTATAAAAATGGGAGGATTAAGAAGTACAAATAAAATTATTACTAAAAAAAAAAAAAAATTGCCACTTTGAACCTGTTCCCAGTTACCTATACATTTGTTTCCCCCAGACTAATATGTGTAGGCAGATTCAGAGAGGTAAGTGTAGAAAAACTCATGCACACTGTCATTGGCTCATTACTATATTGAAGAGCTGTGCCTGTCATGTACAGGCGTAGCAAGCGTTCATCAAACGCTCATTTCATGGTAATATACCGTACGTTATATTCCTTCTACCTCTGTGTAGGCTTTCCTCTTACTGTCTTGCAGAACAGCTTTTGAAAGGTGCGCTAACTCTCAAGCACAAGGATCAGTCACATGCACAATATGTGCTATTGAAGACTCAGTAAGAGCACATCCACAAGAATGAGCAAGTGGTACTTAACTGATAAGCTCATCACTTGTAGGCTTTATCCGTAGTGGATCAGCCGCTTGATGATGGTGACCGCAGAGATACCGCTGTTTAAAGAAAAGTGAGGGCACGCGCAGAACTCAAGTGTTAGAGAATTAAAAGGGTTATGCTATAAAATATATTTACCCTGTTTCCCCGAAAATAAGACAGTATATTAAATTATCTTCTGAAATGTATGACCTGTCTTATTTTCGGGGGATGTCTTATGTAACGGCTGGAATGGGGGACAATCGGCAGTCATGCCGGCGCTTCCTTAGCGGAGCTCTGGCATGACTGCCGATTGTAGGTGGTCCGGGGGGGAGGGGGGTATCTTATTTTCAGAGAAACAGGGTATCTTCTATCCATAGGATCCTGAGAAGAGGCCAATCCCTATGGTGGACGGAAATGTGTCCCCACTCCCATTCCATTCACTGGGAGCGCTGCAGAAAGCCAAAGTACAGTACTCGACTATTTCTGTTGCTCCCATTGAAGTGAATAGGGGTGGGGGTGGCAAGGTTCCATTGACTAAATGTAAACATGTAAACTATACATTTAGGTCCATTTTGTTTTTCTCGATATGAGTGTTAAGTGTTTGACAACTGTCAACTCTGTAGGCTTTGCAGTGGCCGGAGCTCAGCTGCATTAGTGCGGCACGACCACTACATAGTGTACAGATCTGTCTGCTTATGTCACTATATACAGTGAAGATATTTTAAATATTGATGACCTATCCTAAGGATAAGGCTGGGAGACACGCATTGTAGTGGATGGGATTTTGTACACACCATAACACAGAAAGAAACAAGTGCAAACTATTTGGGTTTTGAATTCATAGCACATCAGTTCTTGCTGTAGGTTTGGCCACATTGCAATGGTTCAAAGGTAGGCCAGTCATATGGGAATCGTGGCTGCGGGGAAAATACAGCCCATTTTGACAGTTTTTTTGCCACGACTGAATCATTTGATAGTTATCTGCTACAGATAGCCCAAGTGAACCCATCCTATGGGGCTTTAATGTGCAATGTCCAAGCATGTGAATATTTTATCTGCTTGCTTTGTTATATTGTACTGTTAATGCTTTGGGAAGTATTGTTGTCTTAAAACTTTGGTGGTTTTGGGAGTATGTCATTACGGACTGTTTAGGATTAGTAGAAATAAAGGTACAATGTTCCAGCTTCTAATTCGCCCTTATCACTTCTGTTCTGACTGAGGCAAATCATGATTATCCATGATTTCCTGACGGTGCTTGGTTTTACAGTCTTCCCAGCTCTTTGCTATTAGTGAAATGTAATCCATTGGGAAGGTGGCAGTGATACACTGTTCACAAACTGTAGGGAGCCTCCTTGACCTAACTCATGCTCATTCAAGGGATTGCTGTTTCTTAATGCAGTCAATTACATGCTTTTCTAATAGTCACTAAAGCTGCTATTTTGCAGAAATTCTCTAGCACAAAGGTGTTTCTCTTATTCAAAGCACCTGCTGTGAAAATGGCAAAGATTGCTTATTATTTATACAACCACTCGTGTCTGCTATCTGATCGCACATATTCTTTAGTCATCCTTTTACCCTGGATTGGCGTTACCTTGCTATAGCATTTCCTATCTGCTATCTATCTATTTATCATCTATCGATCTATTTATCATCTATCTATCTGTCTGTTATATGTGATACTCATAAAAATAGCATTCCTGTATGATGTACATACATATATGTTTTATATTTTTGTTATGCATTAAATGACAGCCTAAGTAAAATGCTGACATCAACTGTTCAGGCTCAGCAAGAGACTTTAGTGTTCATAATTCTTGAATGCCACCTGCTGGTCTTAAGTTACCATAACCGCTTCCAACTGAATCTTTTCTGCTCCAAATTTCATTTCAGAAAATTGTCATTTAAAAATGACTATTGCCATTATGTTTTTAGTTGTGACTTGAGATACTCAAATTTATTAAATTTTATTTATGTACATGTACAAAAATATCAGCTGTAAAGTGTGACACTATAGGAGCTAAATATAAGTAACATTTATAAATATGGAAAAAGAAAAGAATCAATTGCAGATTTATGAAATGGGAAAAAATAGTGCAAAAAGAACAATAATGTAAATGACAACACTTGATACTGACGTTAACAATATATAAAGGACAATAGAAATTTGTGTCTACTTTGACTTGATCCAATAACAAAAGATCAGCAAATATCTAATGTCAGCATAAAATGAGGTTTGTAATTGCATGTACATATCGTAATTGTCAATCATTTTGATTCCACCGCGTACCTAATGTAATGGATTGTGGGCATCTTGTATTGTCATGAAGCATCATCTGCACAGCTCTGTAACTTTATCCTCGGTGACACCCGGAATAAATAAACCTGCTTCTGAGCTTTTCGTAAAGAACAGATGACACCAACAAAGATGATCAGTGCAGATTTTGTTGTCTTCCCGAGCCACTTAGAATGATCAGACAATTAAATTTTCAACACATCCTTTAATAATAGCTGTCTTGCAATACCTGTAACCTGCAGGTTAGGTTTCCTGTGGTTTCATACTCATAAGTGGAACAGTATTTTTTTTTTTTTCTGTCAGCATTCATGTTGTGAAACATTCATTTCCATCTTATGTGATCAAGTAAATTTATTAGCAGCAGTGAGGTCAGTGTAATTTTCAATAAATGGTGACTCGCTGATTTATATCAAAAGATCCATACAGCAGTAAACAATACCATTTACATTTAATTAGTTTTATTGAACCGGAGGCCATTTTATCTGTAATGAACCACATGTTATGATTAAGGATGTATTTTAATGATCTTTAAGTTGGGTGAACAAATGTTGCCCTTGACCTAATGGAGGAGGTTTCCCTGTCTTATTGATAACCTCCCAGTCATTTCTGTATTATTATACTGACGGCTAAAGAAAAACATCCCCATTATCATGTCGTCTCCTAGTCATTTTCTGACTGATGTAGATGAATGAAATTTATCTCCCCGAGACCAGTTTTACATCTGTCATTCTGAAAGCCTCTGCAGCTAAGAGGGCTCTATGTAGTCTACCGTCATACTGCATGCATTCTACACGTGTCAGTGTATTAGTTTACAATATGTAAAACGCTAGAACTATCGCATCTTAGTGTGGCGTACTATCAATTTGAGTCTGTTGTCTGTTTTTTTTTAGTAAATACGTTTTCATTTTTTATTATTTAGTTATAGTTATTTTTGATAGATTTTTTTATTTATGCTTTTGGGTAGCGCAGTATAACTGAAAGGTACCTTCATTTTATCAATACAATTTCTCTGGAATTCCCAAGCATTTCAGTCGTCTTTGCCATTGTCAGTTTATAGACACACCAACTGTGTTTTTGCTCCATTGTATTCTACAGGGGGTGTTAATTACATGTGAGATCGAAGAGAGAAATGGGAGGGAAGAGTTGGGTTATAAAAAAAAAAAAAAAAAAAAAGTAATCTTTACATTTTTAGTTCTTTCTGATTTATATATTTTCAGTCTTAGTCTCCTAACATTAGCATTGTATCCGAGAGGGATTGTCTTGTACAGCTATTTCTTCTGACCAACCTCCCCTGTACACGTGCTTACTTGGCTCAGTCCAGTGTACATGTGTTTCAGTAGGGAGTAGAAAGTAGGCCACTGCCAGACCTTTGGCATCTTATCTCCATTACTAGCAAACATGTGGAAAGCTGGCATGCCTGATCCTTCATTCCCATTACATCACTGGGACAGAGTTGGGAAAACATCATATGCATTAGATAGTTGGTATGTTCTGCCAAAATTAATGGGTTCGACCACCATTCATCGAATAGGTATGGTCACCTTTGGGAACTGTCCTCATCTGCATTTATGGTTCCTATCAGCCTTTCTGGAAATGTTAATGGTAAGAATAGCAGAGTTTCCAGCACCTGTTGTCCAAAATACCAGTACCCAGACCAACAATATCAAAGCCAGTGGGGTCTAGATGGATTCACCCTATGGTGTATAACACTACATTTTTGTAAAAAAACAAAACAAAAAACAGTTTATGTCTATTAATAACCTGAAGAAAAAATAAACTATAATGTAATTACTTTATTTTCACTATGCATGTGATATACTTCATATAGACTTACAGTGCATGTTTTTCTTCAGCATTGGGAGTAATTTTTGCATTCACAGAATTAAAATTTCGATTTATTTTATGTCAAATAGTTGTTGCATCTAGTTGACATTAAAAAGGCAATTTGCAGTTCAGTTTTCTTAGTTAAGATAGTCTACATACCTGGAGATCCACACACTCCTGATCGATAGACCTGACAGCTGTGGAAAAGATAAAATTGTTCCAAGTCAACTTGACTAAATCAGAAAGTAATTTCCTGACAGAAACCTACCTGTAATGTTGTACCTTTCTTTGTGCTCTATTCAGTGTGTCTGCAAGTTTTACAGGTCAATCTCATCAATATTTTTGCAATTTAAGCTGGGGAAATGTCACAGGATGCAAGGGGCTTGCCTATGGATAGTAAAAAAAAAAAATGTTTTAATTATCTATCTATCCATCCATCCATATATCATCTATCTATCTATCTATCTATCTATCTATCTATCTATCTATCCATATTACAGGAGAAAATGTACCTTCACAATCAATTCATTAATTAAGTAAGCATGCAGATACTTTTATTTAACCCCGTCTCACATTACATACAAGTACGTCATAGGAAGAGTCCTTTTTGACATCCACGTGATCCTGAAGCCTGTTCCAGGGTGCCCAACTATGGGAAAATGGCGCTCCAGCTTGCCAAAAGACAGTGTAGGACACACAGAATCTCAGCCCTTTCCCTATGGGCTTCACTTAACCAGCCCAATATACTTGGTCATGAAACAGTACACTTTTAATGACAGATGTACATCCAAGAGTAATCTGTTTTCATGGATCCCTCAAAAACTAAACAGAATGAGAAATGACATGTTTTATTATTCAATAGATAGATTGGACACATGAACCATTAAAGAAAAATGTTCTGGGAATAGATCCATAGATTTCAATAGGGCTGTATGCTATTGGTGAAAGAAAATAAAAAGAATAAAACATGGGCACGAAACCCTGTTGTGTGAATAAGAGGTGAGCCAGGGACCTCAGCAACTTTCAGCCTTTCTGGTGTCTTCTGCTCCTTCCCGAAGAGACTTCCCCACAATTGAATTTTTCCCAGAGAACCCTGCTGCCACAGTTGAGGCGTGTGACTGGAAATAGACTTTCAAAACTGGAGTCTTCTCATGACTCTATGTAACTGATATTTTGATGATCATCATCCTATCCTGCTGGAATATGCTTCCATCATTTTGGATATCCATTTTCAATTACAGGTTATTGAAAACTGTCACATGTGGAATAACCTAAGGATCTGTGGCTCACCGGAACTGAAAATAAGGTCATTAAAATTGACAAACCTGACACTATTCAGATGGAACTAGACAGAGTTCATTGAGCTCTATAACCTTATTCAACGGATTCCCTAAGAATAACAGAAATTATATGCCACAAGGCTTTCTGTAAGGTAGGGAGCCCATTCTGTTCAGTGTGCTCTGCTGAAACACCTGAATACATTTAAAAACTGAGAAAGGGCAATTCTGTGTGATCTAGCCTGCCATAGCCTGCCAGCACCGCTTTTCATCTGACACTTTCTGTCATAGAATGCTGGTCTATGCTACGCCATCCGTGGATTAAGTTTATGCACTTGAAAAAGGGCGTGAGGGCCTGAAACGCGGTGTTTTATCGTTGTGCACCTTTTAACCAGTAAATTCTACTGTGATCTCGAGCGCGGTCTATTACCTTCTTCGTATAATTCCTCCCTGGAGCTAGCTTGGCTCATCCCTTTGTCTCAACCTGGGCATTGTCATAATTGTGCTAACTTCATTATTCTTAGCAGGAGGTGTCTGGGATCAGTGGACTGAGAGCCTTGCTATCACCTTTTAGCAGACAAGCTGACTCCATAGGAGACTTTCAAAGAGTTATGACCGTATATAGTATATACTGGTACAAGGTGAGGGGACTTAGTCCAAGGGCTGTCCATGAAATATCTGAAATATTACTGTGTCCATCAGTTATTAGATATATCAAACTGAAATGGCTGCTGCAAACACCAAAATATTTACAACTAAAAATGATTAAGATTAATAGGGGTGCCCAAACTTTTTCATAGGACTGTATGTTGGTTGTCTAGTATCGACCCTCTTGGGTTAATAAATATAAAACTTTAGAAAGCTCGTCTCATATTATCCTATAAGACCCCGGTCCCTCTCTCAGGGTGAGAGCGGACGGTTAAGGTAAGAAGTTGATTGCAGTTTTGCCCGTGGCAAGGCCAGGTAGGCCAGAGGCTGGGTCAAAGTGGCTTTGGCGAGGCGAGATCCTTCACAAACACCCTCACGATACATGATTGCTTCACAAAAAAAATGCTGTTTAGTTAAACTCCAGATTTTGAATCTATTGTGAGAATAGCTCATTCCAAATGTTTTCTGTTGTCATTGTACTAGTGCACCTTGTCACTTTTTTTTTTTTTGCTCTTTTTGGATGGATTGAGTGTTTAAGCCACATGACCATCTAAGGATGGAGGAATTGGTGGTGTTTGATGACATGCTCATCTAAGACTCAAGATAACCTACATGATTCTCTTTATCCAAGGGTTAAGCAAGGTCCCTGTGTTCAATCCTTGTTTTCCTATTGTTCTTTCTCCTTCTCTTCTTCCCTTTACCACCCTATATGTAATATATAATGTATAGCATTCTGCCAATCAACGCTGGTTCTGCATCGAACCTTAAACTTCGAACAGCTAGTAGTGTTCGATCGAGTACGAGTATTTCGAATACCGTAGTATTCGATCGAACACTACTCACTCATCTCTAATCAGTAGATTTCAGAAAGGAAAACCCAGTGATTAGACATTTATCACCTAACGTCTGAATAACTGATAAAATGTCCATTGTTTAAAAGCATCTTTAACTGGATGATTTCAAGAGGTGATATGCTCAGTAAAATAAATAAATACTCATTCCCATTCTGGTTTTTAGCAGGTCACCAGTGCTGTAAATCCTGATATGAGCACACAGAAAGTGGAATCTACTCACCACTAAGGCCAGTGAGTGACGGTGCAGTCACAATATGTGTCGAAAAGGGACCTGAAAGTAGAGACAGGAAAACCCCCCACAAAAGAGAAAACCCTTAGAAGCAGAAATGTGAAAACCGTTTATCAATAGATATTTGTTTAGCCCTATGATATACAAAACTGAATGACACTATTGAATGTGTCTATTTCCATATGACAGTAACATGTTCACTTTCACTTGTATTTCATTAAAACCCGGTTAATTAACACCTGCAATGACATAGATAGCAAACCTACATAGCTATAAATTATAAATGATGCTCTCCTTGTACCAGTTTAGGGCAGAGGAGGCCTTTTCCCTATCTGCTCACATCTTAAACTGTTTGCCATTTGTTGTAATCTTTCACACGCTGACCATTCATCACATTCTTGTCCTTCCTATTTGGTTTTCATCAAGGCCACAAGAAATAATTCATATGAAACTAATACACATGTGGGTGTCCTATATCTTCATCATTCACCTCTTTCCCATCTGTTATCACCTACAATTTAGATAATCCAGCCTATTATGTGCTTTATTGTGAACAGAAAAATAAGAGTCTCTTGGAATCCAATACCACACACATACAATAAAAACAGTTGTCCAGGCTCTAGCCTTCCTTTATGAGGCATTTTACCTAAACGGCTTATACAAATATTAAATACCAACTCAGCATACTAAGGAGCTGTCTCTGCAATTTAAGGGGGAAACCAGGAAAAAAAAATTGGTGTAAAATTGCCTGTTCAGTCCAACTGGTTACAGCAAAATATACCATTTCAGCACTTACTCTAATGTTAACATTTCTAATGTGTTCTACCACGACAAAATGAAATCCCAAAATGGGCTGCTTTTATGTGGAGGAATTCACAGGGGATTTGCTGAGGGTGAGTCACAACTTTCACCTTTTGCATTGCACAGGGTGGAAGCAGCAGCAGTGAAGTCCTACAGAATAAACCGATATGTTGCAGGTTTTGTGCACTGTGTGTGGATGAGATTTGCTCAAATTGTTTTGTTCATTAAAGGCTTTTTAAAGATGGCTTTTTACTACCTCGACTTTGTGCCAAACCAGATTCTTTAATATGTGCTGCTCCAAAGGTTATTGCACAGCTGGCATTTTTTCTACCATTCGTGAGCAATCAGTGCAGTAAGTTTTGGTGTCCGATGTACTAGATAGACTCTCTACTGTCAAGTGGGTAGTCTTAAAGGGATTCTATCATTAAAATGCTATTTTTTCTCACTAACATAGGAATAGCCTTAAGAAATGCTATTCTTTTCCTACCTTTAGATGTCTTCTCCACGCCACCGTTTGGTAGAAACCCCGGTTTTCTTCGGTATGCAAACGAGTTCTCTCGAAGCACTGGGGGCGTCCCCAATGCTGCAAGAGAAATCTCCAGTGCCGCCTCCATCTTCATCTGGAACTGCCTCTCCCTGCATCTTTTTCCAGCGCTGGCTTCAAACTTCTATGCATGCGCAGTCGGCTCTGTCATCGGGCCTCGGGCAGAGCCGGCTGCACATGCCCGTGGCCATGTTTTTTTGAGGCCGCTTACACACTGTACTCCACAAAAAAACGGCCACGAGCATGTGCAGTCGGCTCGGCCCAATTGCTGAGCCAACTGCGCATGCGTAGAAGTTTGAAGCCAGCGCTGGAAGAAGACGCGGGTAGAGGCCGTTCCAGAGCAGACATGATGGTGTGATTCAGAGCTTTGACGTTGTCCACCTCTGACTGAACAGTGTCAGAGCCCTGAATTATGTCCCCTTGCCTGCTCTGGCTTAAGACCACCCCTTTTGACATGTAGACAGTCTAACTAGCACATCAGACATCAAAACAAACTGTACTTGTTGCTTAATAATGAAAGAGACTACAGAAAAAAAGCCAACTAAGTGCACTGACTAAAGAAAACGTTCCAACTGTTCTGGAAACAGCAGAGTCGCACCCAATAAAGGATGCAGTTTTTGGAGGTGGTAAAAGGTCCTCTTTACGATGACATATAATAGCATGAGGTACTGAATTTAGTGTTAGTCACGTATGCACCTTACTCCTACGCTACACTACGCTTACGCTATTCAGTGTCTATGGGTTTGTCGGAAGGCACGGAGTGCTATAAATGGCTATGTCAGTTAGTGCTTTAGAGATTAAATTGGAGTAGCAGGACACGTGGTTGACCACCATTCCGTTCAAACTCATCCCCACTTGTTATAATGCACTGAACAGTAATGGGGGGCTTAGCACCTCTGTTCTAATGATTAGTGGGGGACCCAGGAATCAGATATTTATCAACCATCCTGTGGATGGAAAATCACAGCAAGTCAGGGTAAAAATCATATTTGCCAGCTGTCTCAGAAACTTGGTTTTGCGAGCCTCCCGGATTACTAGAAGAGCAGGCAAATCTCCCCTGCCGACAGGGAAGCAGACGCTTTTGTATGTTAATTAGGCACTTAATCGCGTCCAGAAAGGAGACATGGTTTTTCACAGTGTGTTGCACTCTGTTAGACGTATCCAAATTTTTGCATGTATAGGTAAAATACAGGTGGATTTGCCGAATGGTGTGTCTGGCCAATCTATGTTTTTAGGACTGATCCCACCAGGCATGTTGCCTACTTACCTATCTATCCCGATTTGAAGATGTATTTATTGTAGTTTTTTTTATTTTTATGGAACTCCCTTTTAACTCTTTATCCCAAGACAAATGTTGATTTACCAATGCCAATATGATAAAATACAGTTTTACTATTTGATATCTACATTTCTTCATACTAATGTCCTTTCTCAGAGTACAGGTTATTGTTATGTTTTAGGTTTTTAGTTGAAAATGTATTTTAGTCCTTGGGACTGAACCAGCGGAAATCAATATTTTACTAAGACTTTTTAACCTTTTCTAAATATTTTCTATTTCTCCTGTAAGATCCTGGGAAACTCATATTACCGTGATTTTGTAAACCTTCCCTTAGGGATAAATATGTTTTGAAGTATCAGATATAAAGTTATCCATAACATGTTGTTTGGTAATATGCATGCTCGGTCTCTGTCATTATGGGTTAGGCAAAAAAAAAAAATTCTGAGATTTAGTTTCATGAGCAAAGAAGGAAAATCAATGGTATCATATTTAGAAATGAACAAGCTGTTTTTAGTCAGGCCTTCTATGACATAGTCTTATTTATTGATAAAGCTGCATTGTTTATTAATTGCAGCCATTCTCTATTGCAGGATCTCTTTTCAATCAATGCGTATGTTTATGCTCAGAAGCCACAACTGGATATTCACAGTTTTGAAGGTAACTTTACACGGGTAAGTAAACGCTTTCTCTAATTTTTCATATCCACATAATATGCCCTTGAGACAATATTGCATTTGACAGCTTAGTAGGGGAGGTGCGGGCCTCTCAGAACAATGTGCACTGCACCTGCAGAACCTCACAGATGAATACTAGTACTGTCATAAAATTACCTGTACCATTGTTAGGTTTATGTGCTGTTAACGGCTGTCTAAACTCTAAATAATTCAATAATATAGACAATTCAGGTTAAAACATTTATGCTGTGTGATATCCTATGTATTCAAGGCAGTGTGCACAGAAAGGTATCTAATATTAACATTGTATTAAACAACTGAAAAATTTATATTACAATTTCTATTCATTAATTTCCAGAATTTCGATTAGAAATACAACAGACTACAATGTTAAAGTAGTTTCTAGGAATTAAAGGGGTCGTCTCATTATGGGCATTTATCCCCCATCAAGAAGAAGGGTTAAATGTCCCATTGCTGGGGGCCCAAACGTAGTGTCCCCCAGTCTTACCGAAACTATGTCTCTCAACAGTCTCTCAACTATGAGAGACAAAATGAGAAAACAAATCCAGAAAATCACATTGTCTGATTTTGTAAGAATTTATTTGCAAATTATGGTGGAAAATAAGTATTTGGTCAGTAACAAAATTTCATCTCAATACTTTGTTATATATCCTTTGTTGGCAATGACAGAGGTCAAACGTTTTCTGTAAGTCTTCACAAGGTTGGCACACACTGTTGTTGGTATGTTGGCCCATTCCTCCATACAGATCTCCTCTAGAGAAGTGATGTTTTGGGGCTGTCGCTTGGCAACACGGACTTTCAACTCCCTCCAAAGGTTTTCTATAGGGTTGAGATCTGCGGACTGGCTAGGCCACTCCAGGACCTTGAAATGCTTCTTACAAAGCCACTCCTTCGTTGCCCTGGCAGTGTGCTTTGGATCATTGTCATGTTGAAAGACCCAGCCACGTTTCATCTTCAATGCCCTTGCTGATGGAAGGAGGTTTGCACTCAAAATCTCACGATACATGGCCCCATTCATTCTTTCATGTACCCGGATCAGTCGTCTTGGCCCCTTTGCAGAGAAACAGCTCCAAAGCATGATGTTTCCACCCCCATGCTTTACAGTAGGTATGGTGTTTGATGGATGCAACTCAGTATTCTTTTTCCTCCAAACACGAAAAGTTGTGTTTCTACCAAACAGTTCCAGTTTGGTTTCATCAGACCATAGGACATTCTCCCAATACTCTTCTGGATCATCCAAATGCTCTCTAGCAAACTTCAGACGGACCCGGACATGTACTGGCTTAAGCAGTGGGACACGTCTGGCACTGCAGGATCTGAGTCCCTGGCGGCGTAGTGTGTTACTGATGGTAGGCTTTGTAACATTGGTCCCAGCTCTCTGCAGTTCATTGACTAGGTCCCCCCGCGTGGTTCTGGGGTTTTTGCTCACCGTTCTTGTGATCATTTTGACCCCACGGGGTGAGATTTTGCGTGGAGCCCCAGATCAAGGGAGATTATCAGTGGTCTTGTATGTCTTCCATTTTCTAATTATTGCTCTCACAGTTGATTTCTTCAATCCAAGCTGGTTGCCTATTGCAGATTCAGTCTTCCCAGCCTGATGCAGGGCTACAATTTTGTTTCTGGTGTCCTTTGACAGCTCTTTGGTCTTCACCATAGTGGAGTTTGGAGTCTGACTGTTTGAGGGTGTGCACAGGTGTCTTTTTATACTGATAACAAGTTTAAACAGGTGCCATTACTACAGGTATTGAGTGGAGGAAAGAGGAGACTCTTAAAGATGAAGTTACAGGTCTGTGAGAGCCAGAAATCTTGATTGTTTGTAGGTGACCAAATACTTATTTTCCACCATAATTTGCAAATAAATTCTTACAAAATCAGACAATGTGATTTTCTGGATTTGTTTTCTCATTTTGTCTCTCATAGTTGAGGTCTACCTATGATGTAAATTACAGACGCCTCTCATCTTTTTAAGTGGTGGAACTTGCACTATTGGTGACTGACTAATACTTTTTTGCCCCACTGTATGCACATTGCACTCCATTCACAAGGAGGCCTTAAAGGGGCTCTATCACTGGGAAAAGTCATTTTTATCTAAACACATGCTTGCATAGGCTTTAGAAAGTCTATTCCACACTTACCTTTTGTATGTAGATTGCCTCAGTGGTGTCTGAATAAGTCCGTTTTTATTCATATGCTAATGAGCCTCCAGCCAGCTCAGGAAGTTCCCAGCAGCCTCCTCTCTCCTATTATCTTCTATGTGTGTGATTCAAACAGGAAGCTGAGTCATCATCATCATCAGCAGTCTCCCATAGAAAACAATAGGAGAGGTGTGCACGATCTATCGTGCACCAGTCTAATTAGCATATGAATAAAAACGGACTTATTCAGAGACCACTGAGGCAATCTACATACTATAGGTAGGTGTGAAATAGACTTTCTAAAGGCTATGCAAAGGTGTGATTAGTTAAAAATGACTTTTCCTAGTGATAGAGCCCCTTTAAGGGAACTTTCAGTCAATGCTGTCCTCCTGATCACTTGCAATTTAGACTTATCCCCTGTACTATGGATAGGGGATGAGTTTCCATGACAGGAGAACCCCTTTAAGTATGGCGCTGTGCTCTGTAAGTAGTGAAGTGGCAGCAACACTCACCTAAACCCTGTGGCCTCTTCAAATAGCTGAATGGTGGCGGGCACTAGGTGTTGGACCCTCACCAATCTTAAAGAGGAACTTTCATGTCCTTGGGCACCTGCGGTTTTATATACCGCTAGAAAGCCGACAGTGCACTGAATTCAGAGCGTTATCGAGTTTCCCATTAAGTGCCCCTGGTGAAGAGCTATCGGTGCCATTACCGTAGCTCTTCATTCTCGGAAGGGTGCTTCTGACAGTCTGCATCACTGCTGGGCGGTGAGGAGTGCCCCCTTTGACAGTATAGCGCTATGAGCTCTACTGTCAGGAGGGGCGTTCCTCACAGACTGTCAGAAACACCCTTCTGACACTGAAGAACTACGGAAATGGCACCGATAACTCTTCACCAGGGGCACATGATGGGAAAGCAATTATTTCTCCGAAAATAGAATATACAAAAAAAAAGTTCTGAAAGTTCTATTAGCAGCAGATTTAACTGCTCTGTAGTGAGATTTTTCTTTTCTCTCATTTATGTGATATTTTGGAAATAAGTGTATGCCTCACAACATACATTTATCAGAAGAGCATATGCCATAAATGTCTAAGATGGGAATACTGTACCCCTTTGAAGTAGTTGTCTCAGAAAAATAATCCATTCTGTAAAGTCAGCCACCCAGGGTTCAACAGGTTGCAGAAGGTCTGAGTCTAGGAAACTATCAATGATCCACTGTTCTGAACAGGGAAATGTCCTATTACTTGCTGTTTTTTTAAGTGAATGTTTATCTATGAAATATATGGATAGTATTTAGTAACTCTACCAAAATGTTAAAAACTGTTAACTTTAATGGGGTCAGCCACAGTTCTGATATACAGTGTTGGCCAAAAGTATTGGCACCCCAGCAATTCTGTCAGATAATACTCATTTTCTTCCAGAAGATGATTGCAATCACAAATTCTTTGGTATTATTATCTTCATTTAATTTGTATTCAATGGAAAACCACAAAAAGAATTGTCAAAAAGCCAAATTGGATATAATTCCACACCAAACATAAAAAAGGGGGTGGACAAAAGTATTGGCACTGTTTGAAAAATCATGTGATGCTTCTCTAATTTGTGTAATTAACAGCACCTGTTACTTACCTGAGACACCTAACAGGTGGTGGCAATACCTAAATCACACTTGCAGCCAGTTGAAATGGATTAAGGTTGACTCAACCTCTGTCCTGCGTTCTTGTGTGTACCACATTGAGCATGGAGAAAAGAAAGAAGACCAAAGAACTGTCTGAGGACCTGAGAAGCAAAATTGTGAGGAAGCATGAGCAATATCAAGGCTACAAGTCCATCTCCAAAGACCTGAATGTTCCTGTGTCTACTGTGCGCAGTGTCATCAAGAAGTTTAAAGCTCATGGCACTGTGGCTAACCTCCCTAGATATGGACGGAAAAGAAAAATTGACAAGAGATTTCAACGCAAGATTGTACGGATGGTGGAAATGGACTGTATAGTAGGATACCCAGGAAGACCCCACTTCTTACCCAGAGACATAAAAAAGCCAGTCTGGAGTTTGCCAAAACTTACCTGAAAAAGCCAAAAACGTTTTGGAAGAATGTTCTCTGGTCAGATGAGACAAAAGTAGAGTTTTTTGGGAAAAGGTATCAACATAGAGTTTACAGGGAAAAAAAGAGGCCTTCAAAGAAAAGAACACGGTCCCTACAGTCAAACATGGCGGAGGTTCCCTGATGTTTTGGTGTTGCATTGCTGCCTCTGGTACTGGACTGCTTGACCGTGTGCATGGCATTGTGAAGTCTGAAGACTACCAACAAATTTTGCAGCATAATGTAGGGCCCAGTGTGAGAAAGCTGGGTCTCTCTCAGAGGTCATGGGTCTTCCAGCAGGACAATGACACAAAACATGCTTCAAAAAGCACTAGAAAATGGTTTGAGAGAAAGCACTGGAGACTTCTAAAGTGGCCAGCAATGAGTCCAGACCTGAATCCCATAGAACACCTGTGGAGAGATCTCTTGATGGCAGTTTGGAGAAGGCACCCTTCACATCTCAGGGACCTGGAGCAGTTTGCCAAAGAATAATAATCTAAAATTCCAGCAGAGCATTGTAAGAAACTCATTGATGGTTACCGGAAGCGGTTGTTCGCAGTTATTTTGTCTAATGGTTGTGCTACCAAGTACTAGGCTGAGGGTGCCAATACTTTTGTCTGGCCCATTTTTGGAGTTTTTTGTAAAATGATCAATGATTTGACTTTTTTTTTCATTCTCTTTTGTGTTTTTTCATTGCAAGCAAAATAAATGAAGATATTAATACTAAAGAGTTTGTGATTGCAATCATTTTCTGGAAGAAAATGAGTATTATCTGACAGAATTGCAGGGGTGCCAATACTTTTGACCAACACTGTAGAGTATAGAATATAGAGGCTGAATATAGAGGCTAAGTATTCTCTCTTTTTCATAAATGGACTGAATAGCTTTTGAAAATAGTCATGTTTTAATGAAAAAATTTTACTGTTTGGTTGCGGTCATAATATACAGTATGTGTGTATTATATTCCCTAGTATACATGAATAGTGATGGTGTACAGTGCTGTCATTGTATATCTTCAAGCTAATTGTGTTAAGCCAGATGCATTATTGCATTTGTCCATTCTTTTACACAAAGGTGAAGGAGTTAAACTTTCTTAGTTCCATTTTAAAGATGAACCCAGAAAATTAAATTGATCTGTGGTCAAATGGGATTTGACACTGGTAAAATGGTATCATATATTGATGTTTGAACAATCCACTTATCTCTGAAAGATAATCTCAGAATTTGCTAAAAGAGCACTCTTTCCTCTTCCTCATGTTACTGGATATTCTTGCAAATTGCATAGAAACTCAGAATTTTCTCTTAAAATGGATCTCCTTGAAGTCAAGTGGTGGCTATTTTCTTTCTTCAGCATTGAACACTTGAATGTGTTATGAACTCCCTGCTCACACATATTAACTTAAAGTGACCAATTTGACATATACACAGGGGGAATGGGAAATCTTATACCAGGCAGAGTTTATAATTTTAAGACAGATCACAAAACACTTTGTTGATGGTGCAAAGAGCCCTGCATTGATAAGAGTCTGTCACATATAGGGTTAACTTTGCAGCTTCATTTACATATACCATATTGACATTACTATAAAGTGATCTGCAGTGCCATATAGCAACTAGTAATTTCACTATGCGTATCAGGTTTTAAATTAAGCTGAATTGACTTTCTGTATTAAGCACCAAGTTGTAGAATGCAGTAAATAGATAAGTAGTTAGTATATAAATATATGGTTTACATAGGCTTATTGTGTACGAGTAACCCTCCGACATTATGGTATTGTTCTCCCATAGTCACAATACATGTCATCTAGTTTACTTTAACCCACTTTTAAAACCCTTTGCAAATTTCATCCAATATGTCTTCTTCGTTAAAATCTTTAAAGTAGTGGTCAAATGAGTAAATAATAATAAAGAAGCAGTATTCTCATTACTTGTCTCCGATGCTCCCGTTCTCACACTTTTCCTAGATCCCTTGCTGGTCCCTACTTCATAGTTCCTCTCACTTGCATACAATGGCATAGTTTAGTAGTAGAGTTTAGAGTATTGCCATTATATTTTTGTTCTTCGATCCTTGGTGTTTGTGCCTTAATACCAGGCTGTCTCTGATATTTGCTCCTGTTTATGGCATGAACTATGAAAACCTATCATGTACAGATAATGTACCCTTATACACCAGTGCATTATACATGGCAGCATAATGAGCCTAAGGGCTCGTTCACATCTGCACCCGGGACTCCGTTCTGCAGGTTTCTGTTTCCCGCACAAAACACAGCAGGAGACGGAAACCTGCCGGCATGTTTCAATCCCATTCATTTGAATGGGTTTGAAAAGTGTCTGGCCGCGAGCGCCGGTGAGTGTTTTATGCTCTCCGTGGCGAAACCATTTTTTTTTAACCGGACATAGAGTCGGACATGCAGTACTCTGTGTCCGGTTTAAACGGTTTCGCCACAGAGAGCTCAAAACACTCCCCGGCGCTCACGGTCGGACTCGGCTTGACAGGTTTCCGTCTTCTGCCGGTAGAAGACAGAATCCTAATACGGAGTGCCGAACGCTGGTGTGAACCCAGCGTAAGACTTAATAAATCTGACAGTGCCATAGGATGCTGCCTATACCACAAGTTGGTTTATGAAATTTCTTCTGCACAGTCTCTAGGAGTAATAGCAGTTCAGCTATTGAAGCAGCTATGGAAAACATAGCTGCTCCATTGTCTGCCAGTGGTGTCCATTCAGGCTTGTGCTGGTGCCTTGTTGCTAAAAGTCCTGCGCTTTATGTGACAGGTGATACCTGCGCCTCAGTAGCGGTTGCTGGTAAGGGTCCTGTGACATATGTGAGAGACGTCTCCAGTGCCTCTCAGCGACTGCTGAGGCCACACTGATTGGTCTTAATGGTCATGTGAGGTGCAGGTCTTTTGGCAATGTAGGTTATGTTGTTGTTTTGTTCTTATTTTATTTGCACTTTCCCTGGCCTCCACAGGGGTTTCTCCAGTTCCTCTTTAAAATAAAGAGGATTGAGCTGCAGCCTGACCTAGTGACCAACAGACGTGATGTCACTTCCTGAAAAGAAGAGATTAGCTTTGTTTCTTATCTAGCATAACCCCTCTCTTGCAGCTATGAGATTTTGTAGATTTACCCAGAAAGCCACGCCAATTTCTAGTGTAAATTATACTAAATCTGTTGACTTGGGTGGCCCAGCCACTCCTGCTAAGGCCTGCTTCATTTTTTTTTTCAGTTTTAGAAACTCTTTAACTACAGGCCAGTGCCAAAATTTGCAAGTTTTCCTCCACTAGAAATCTCCTACAAATCACATAGTAAATTTCTCCACACAGTCTGAAACATTTGGTATGGAGGAGCTCTAGTAGCCAGCTAAGAGTCCTGACCTCAACATCAGCAAATACTTGTAGGATGAATTGCAATGCCAATTGTGGACCACACCTTCTTGTTCACCATCAGTGCCTAATCCCATAGAGTGCTTTTGTCTGAATGGGCATAAATCCACATAGATATGTACTAAATTATATATTAACTCCCTTGGTTTTAGAATGAGATGTCCAATAAGCTCGTATAGGTGTAATGGTCAGGTGTCCACATGCTTTTGGCCATGAAGTGTGTAAAGTCTTCACTTTATGGTGGCTTCAGGATCTAGTGTTTGTAACCTGCAAGGATTTCTCTTCTCGGCATGGCTATATTACTGGTAAGACCTGTGTATTACTGAAGTGCATGCACTGAATGGCTTAGTAGTAGCTGCTATCTACAGTACAATAGATATCCTATATACTCTTTACCAGTGTTAGAATGAGATGTTCTCATCACAAAGTGTTTTTCCTCCTCCAAACATTATTTTCTGACTTTTAGTGCAAGGATTTGTTTATCTGTACTGGTTACTTACTTCTGGTATAAGTTATGGTGCTTTAACTAGCAATGATTATCCTGGAACAAAGTTATATTGCAGCTTAAGGGACCCTTGTCTATTTGTGCAGAAACAATGCGATTTTAAGACGCACTTTGACAATATTATAGATTTGTTTCTAAACTGCAATTTTAAAATACTGTAGTCTATTTTATATATTCTTTGCATTTCTTGTGTGCAGTATACACATTTGAAATCCTTTTTTTTTTCTTTGCAGGAAGATACGGACCCATCTATTCATGAAAGTCTTGGTATAGAAAACACCTTGTGGGCAAGCACAGTGGTTGCATCTGGTAGGAAAATTGCATTTTTTTAAATCAGCGTTCAGTTTGTTTGCTTTTGCAGTATTATTAACATCACTTCACACAGAGAACTAAATGATCCTGCATTGTGTCTGTGTTTTTTTTCTTTTTAGTTGCTATGATTCCTAGGATTTCTCTATCTGCCATGAGCTTGTATGTGTTTTTCTCTCTTGTTATATACTACTGTACCATCTATGAAACTGTATCACTGAAATTTCCCCATTGTGGGACTATTAAAGGATTATCTTATCTTATCTCATTACTGTAAAGATTCCCCTCCTATGTTGCTGTTGAAACTTTCTCTCCTCCAGATGTAGAGGATGTCACAAGTTATCAGATTAAGGCTAAAAACGGTTCATCTTTATGGCACTAAGTGTGTTGATACAGTGTAGATACTGTTGCAATGTGGCATGCAAAAGTTTGGACACCCCTGGTCAAAATGACTGTTATTGTGAACAGTTAAAGGGGTTTTCCGGGCTGAAAATCTTTTCTTTTTTAAGAAAGGTCTGTTAGTGCTAGTAATGGAGTGCTAGTAATGGGTTAATGAGTACACCCATATACCTTTAGCAGTGTTTAGAGTGATTTCTGGGTGTCTCTTGCAGCTGCTGGCATCCTCTACGTTGGTTTACATGGTGTTAGCTTCTACACAAGTTCCCTCACTCTCAGCAGCCCCTCTTCTCTCATTCCTACACTCCTCCTCCTTGTCTCACTAGCCTAGTGATCCTGCCCATTACTAATCCCTCCCACCCTCCCCAGTCTCCCTAGCTAACTTATTCCGACCACTATTAGCAGTCAGGAAGAGTGGAAGAGCCATCCTCGACATAGGAAAGCTTGGTAAGCATTAATGGGGATAGGGGAGGGGGAAGAGTAATGGTAACGTTTAATTTCAGAAGCAGTGAAATGGAATGTCTCCGAATTATCAAAAAGTGTCTCTAGAGCGGTCACATGATCGCTTCAGGGATATGGGTAATTATAGATTTTTTTTTAAATTGAAATAAATTAGAAGTTAGGAGGGGAAGCGGGTTTACTTTAGGGGTTAATTCTTAATTTATCCTGGACAACACCTTTAAGAAAGTTGAAGATGATACGGTCTTTAAAAGGCATAACATTAAAGATTAAACACACTTGTTTGTACTTTTAAGCAATATTAGTATATTATTATTTTTGAGAACAATTTTAGAGTGAAAAATAGAAAGGAGTACCTTGCAAAAGTTTGGAAACTCTTGTAGATTTGTGTGCTCAGATAACTTTGACCATGGTCTCAGACCTGAATTATCCAGTTAGGGTTATAGCTTGTTCACTATCATTGTTAGGAAAGGCCAAGTGATGCAAATTTTACAGCTTTATAAATACCCAGCCTCCTCTAACCTTGTGCCAAAATTCAGCAGCCATGAGTTCTACTAAGCAGCTGCCTAGCACTCTGACAATGGGGGAGGCCCACAAAGCAGGAGAAGGCTATAAGGAGATAGCAAAGCATTTTCAAGTAGCCCTTTCCTAAATTCAAAGTGTAATTAAGAAATGGCAGTTACCAGGAACAGTGGAGGCCAAAATAAGTTCTAGAAGACCGAGAAAAATGTCAGAGACCGCTGCTTGTAGGATTGCCAGAGTGGCAAATTAGAACCCCTGTTTGACTGCAAAAGACCTTCAGGAAGATTTAGCAGACTCTGGAGTTGTGGTACATTGTTCTACTGTTCAAAGACACCTGCACAAATATGGCCTTCATGGAAGAGTCATCAGAAGAAAACCTGTGCTGCAGCCTCACCATAAAATACAGCATCAGTAGTTTGAAAAAGAACATCTAAACAAGCTTGATGCATTTTGGAAACAAGTCCTGTGGACTGATGATGATATAATAGAACTCTTTGGCCACAATGATCAAAGGTATGTTTGGAGAAAAAAGGGCACAGAATTTCAGAAAAAGAATATCTCTTCAACCATTAAGCATTAACCATTAAGTATCAATCATGCTTTTGGGTTGAGTTGCAGCCAATGGCACGGGGAATATTTCACGTGTAGACGGAAGAATGGATTCAATGAAATGTCAGCAAATTCTTGAAGCAAGCATAACACCATCTGTAAACAAGCTGCTAATTGAAAAGAGGAGGAGGATGAGGATGGCTTCTAAAAATGGATGACAATCCTAAACACACAAAATCCACCATAGACTACCTAAAAAGGCGCAAGCTGAAGGTTTTACCATGGCCCTTATAGTCCCCTGAGCTGAACATTATTGAAAATCTGTGGCTAGACCTCAAAACAGCAGTGTATACAAGATGACCCAGAACTTGAAAACTTTTCCAAGGAAGGATTGATGAAAATTCCTTCAACAAGAATTTAAAGACTCTTGGCTGGCTACAAAGAGCATTTTCAAGCTGTAATACTAACTATGGTACTAACCATGCAGGGTGCCGAAACTTTTGCTTCGGCCATTTAAATTTTTTATTATTTTGAAAATGTAAAATATGAAAATATATTTTTTTTTCTAAAAAATACATTTGGATTGTGTCATCTTTAAATTTATGCATTTTGAAGTTCATTTTATCTTCAACTTGCTTAAACAGGACCTTTCATCAGTTGCAGCACATGTGGTTTTATATACTGCTAGATATATCGTCAGAAAGCCGACATTGCGCTGAATTGAGCGCACTGTCGGCTTTCATAATCTGTGCCCCGGGTGAAGAATTATCTGTGCCGGTACCGTAACTCTTCATTGTCAGAAGGGCGTTCCTGACAGTCAGTCAGGGATGCCCTTCCTTACAGCAGTGTCTATAGTGCTGTACTGTGAAAGCGGGGAGGAACGTCTCCTCCCTCTCCTCACAGTACTCATCCATAGACGAGTACTGGGGGGGTGTTCCTCCCCGCTCTGAATTCAGGGCACTATTGGCTTTCTGGCGGTGTATATAAAACCACATGAGCCCCAACTGATGAAAGGTCCTCTTTAACTGTTCACAATAACGGTCATTTTGACCAGGGATGTCCAAACTTTTGGATTCCAATGTATTTATGGCATATCCTGTTTATGAGGATACCCCTTTACAGATTATGTAGTTTATAAGTAACAGAAGCTAGAATATATAACGTGACAAGTAAAGAGTACATTTCATTCCTTATGATCTCTTCTGGAGTCCATCATCAAACTATAGACAACTACTGTATATAGTAGTCGCCTATTTTTTGACTTTTCTATTGTAGGTTTGAATCAGTTTTGTGGTGAACTCATAGAGCTATGTATGTACTGTATATACAGTATAATGTAATGTAATTTCTTTATACAGTACATGTACCGTATATTAGCTTGCCTTCCTCTGCAGTGGAGTTTTCGAATGTTCCCCTATGTGCTTACAAGTTACATGTCTTACAATAAGATGATTTGGTATATTTAATACAATGCTTTAAAACTGCAGAAGCTAGTATAAAATCCTAATGGACCCTTACGGCTTGGATTCATTGCACCTTATCTTCTGTGCATTGAATCCCTTATGCCCTTACATTAAACTACTGTTACTGATCCTTCGCATTATCGATTTGTGGTCTTTCGCCTCTAAAATTGTCAGGACAGCAGCAATCAGAGCTGAACATTTCTGAGGTATTCCCCACATAATTCCCATAGCACTTCTCAATGGCCCGACCTTGACCCTTATGACTTTTTACAAAGTGTTAGTGGCAAATCTTAATGTAAGAATTTATCATTGCTATTCTGGATATGCAGTTTGAAGAATTAACAGAGTTTTTGGTTAAAATAGTTATAATTTTACTATTCGCTTTCAGCTTGCTTTTCAGTCCTAAATCTGAGGATTTATTATTAATAGAGATGAGCTAGTACTGTTCGGATCAGCCGATCCGAACAGCACGCACGCATAGAAATGAATGGACGTAGCTGGCACGCGGGGGGTTAAGCGGCCGGCCGACGTCAAAGCGGAAGTACCAGGTGCATCCATTCATTTCTATGGAGCATGAGGCAGGGACCGGGATAGCTAGTGGGAGTAGTGCAGGGCGAGATTCCCTACTGCTATCCCTTAGCCCCGTTGCAGCTACCTGGACTGACATAACAGTACACTCAGCCGGTAAAAAAAAAAAAAAAAAAAAAAAAGGTTCGTTTGCATTATGACGGACCTGAAACAGTTGTACCAGGCGGTGCAGCAGATTTCCACTGAGATGGAGGGGATCAAGCTACGAATGGATGCCATCCAAGCTTCTGGCGTATCTCAAGTACAGCAGTTGGCTCAACACACAGCCTCTCAGGTGGAGGGCATACAGAGGCAGGTGAGTAGCGCCCCTGTGGGTCGGCCTCTGGAGCCAAAAGTCAGCTTACCTGAACCCTTCCGAGGTAAGAGGTCAGATTTTTTCCGATTTCAAAAGGACTGTCTTTTGTATTTCCGGCTACGGCCGTTTTCCTCCGGTTCTGAGGTACAGAGAGTTGGGATTATTATTACTTTATTGAGAGATGATCCCCTCATCTGGGCACATTCGTTACCAGCCGACTCAGCTTGCTTACTAACTGTAGAGGCGTTTTTCTCCACAATGGGGTTACTGTATGACGACCCAGACAGGGTACGCACGGCTGAGTATAACCTACGACGTGTGGTGCAAGGGGATCACGCTATAGAGAAATATTGCACAGAGTTTCGTAGGTGGGCAGCAGAAGTACATTGGAATGACCCCGCTCTACTTAGTCAGTTTGAGACAGGGCTCTCGGACCAGGTTAAAGACCATCTAGTTTCTCACCCTGTTCTGGGAGATCTAGATGAGGCCATGCAGCTGGCAATTAGAGTTGGACGGCGCCTCCGGGAGCGTAGAGACAAGAGTCCTGGGGGGCTTAGCCCTCCTCAATTCTCTGTTTTTAGAGAGGACCCAGGGGACCAACCCATGCAGATTGGGGCCACTGTGCGAAGTGCAAGACCCAAGAGTGAAGGGTCCCGCACAGTACGCTGTTTTGTGTGTGGAGGGATGGGACATGTAGCAAGGGTATGCCCCTCCAGAGAATGGTTCGCCAAGGAGAGTAATAACCCCAGGTCTATTGAGGGTAAAGGGAGAAAACCTACTAAGGAGGGAGGTGTGCATATTTCCTGTACTCAGACTGCCGGGTTGACCCTTGAAGGATGGGTAAATGGGCAGAAGTGCCAGATTTTGGTTGATTGTGGTTCGGCAGTCAACCTTATTGACTCAGAGTTTTGTGAGCAATTAAGGGTGAGTCCTTTGGTCTTGGAGTCTCAGATACCGGTGTGGGCTATTGATAAGACCCCTCTACAGCAAGCTGTCATCTCCAAACAGGTGGAGGGTTTGGAGTTTATTGTGGGTGGCCACAGGGAAGAGATTGACTTGTTCTTGTTGTCTAAGTTACCAGCACAAGTAGTTTTGGGGTGGCCCTGGCTGAAGCAGCATAACCCTATTATCAACTGGGAGACCGAGTCAGTAGTTTCTTGGGGGCAGGGGTGTAATGGTCGATGTCTGCCCATATCCATTATGTCTTTGTCTATAGACAATTTGCCTCAAGAAATATGTGAGTTCAGGGAGGTCTTTGAGGAAAGGGCAGCCAAGACATTACCACCACATCGCTCCTATGATTGCTCGATTAAATTTATACCTAATGCAGTGTTACCCAAGACAAGGTTGTACAATCTCACTATTCCGGAGAGGGAGGCGCTCAAAGAGTATATTGAGGGGAGTCTAGAGGTGGGGCATATTCGCCCATCTAAGTCCCCAGTAGCAGTGGGGTTTTTCTTTGTAAAGAAGAAAGATGGAGGGTTGCGCCCTTGTTTGGATTTTAGGGAGATTAACAAAATCACGGTGCGGAATCCCTATCCCATTCCGTTGATCTCGGATCTATTCAGCCAGATTACGGGAGCCCGCTGGTTTAGTAAAATAGATTTACGTGGGGCGTATAACTTGCTGAGAATCAAGAAGGGGGATGAGTGGAAAACAGCGTTTAACACACCCCTAGGACACTTTGAGAATCTTGTGATGCCTTTTGGTCTAACCAATGCGCCTGCGTTTTTTCAGAATTTTATTAATGATGTACTAAGTGCCGTCATAGGGAGGGGGGTTGTGGTCTATCTGGACGATATACTCATTTACACCCCGGATTTGGAGACTCATTGGGAGAGAGTGAGAGAGGTTTTAGATCTCCTGAGGGTTAACCAATTAAGTGCTAAGCTGGAGAAATGTGTGTTCGCGGTCAATAAATTATGTTTCCTTGGCTATATCCTATCGGACAAGGGGTTCGAGATGGACCCTGAGAAGGTCAGGGCAGTCTTGGAGTGGCCGCGACCCGAGAACCTAAAGGCGGTCCAACGGTTCTTGGGGTTCTCCAACTATTATCGCCAGTTTATCAAGGGATTTTCTGAGGTTGTGAAACCTATCTCGGACTTGACTAAGAAGGGGGCTGACTGTGCTAAGTGGTCGCCAGAGGCGCTAGCTGCGTTTGAAGAACTGAAGAAGCGATTCTCGTCCGCTCCCATTTTGAGACAGCCGGATGAGAGGTTGGCCTTCCGAGTGGAGGTGGATGCCTCCTCGGTGGGGGTGGGAGCAGTACTTTCTCAGGAGTTCGAGGAGGGTACGCATCCCTGTGCCTTCTTTTCTAAGAAATTCTCTGCCTCTGAACGGAATTATGACATCGGAGATAGGGAACTACTAGCAATAAAACTAGCGTTCAAACATTGGCGTCATTTCCTGGAGGGGGCCAGAAGGCCAGTCCAGGTATTTACTGACCACAAGAATTTGATTTATCTTGGGTCGGCGAAGAGATTAAATGCACGGCAGGCCAGATGGGCTCTATTTTTTGCGCGGTTCCATTTTAACGTGACTTATGTGCCGGGTTCAAAGAATGTTAAGGCTGATGCTTTATCCCGGTATATGTCGACTGAGGAGGAACGAGAGGCGCCTGCCACTATTCTTGGGGATGGAGTGGTGGTAGCAGTATTGGGCGCGAAATTGGAGAAGGCCTTGATCGAAGCGCAACACGCTGCACCTTCCAAGATACCTAGAAACAAGCTTTTTGTCCCAACTACTCTCCGACAAAGTCTCCTGAGGGAGTGTCATGAGTCGGTTCTTGCTGGTCACCCGGGGGTTTCAGAGACCATGAGATTGGTGTCTAGGAATTTTTGGTGGCCAGGGTGGAGTAAGGAGGTCTTGCAGTTTGTTCAAAATTGTTCGGTCTGTGCAAGAGCCAAGGCGTCGCATACCCGTCCCCACGGTCTTCTACATCCATTGGAACCTCCTAAGGCACCTTGGACTCATCTGTCTATGGATTTCATCACGGGCCTTCCGGTGTCTAAGGGTTTCACGGTCATTTGGGTAGTCGTTGACCGCTTCACGAAAATGTGCCATTTGATCCCGTTTTCCAGGCTGCCATGTGCCAAGACACTATCTGAGGCGTTTATTAAAGAGATTGTAAGGTTGCATGGTCTTCCTGAGGAGATCGTTTCGGACAGGGGACCGCAATTTGTGGCTAAATTCTGGCGGGCTTTTTGCAGCAGGTTGGGAGTTACACTGTCGTTTTCCTCCGGGTTTCACCCTGAGTCTAACGGACAAACAGAGAGGAAGAATCAGGATGTGGAACAGTTTTTGAGGTGTTTTGTTCGAGAGAACCAGAATAATTGGGCTGCCTTTCTCCCCCTGGCAGAATTTTCCCTAAACAACCATGATTCCAATGCCACAGGTACCACACCTTTTTTTTGCTCCGGTGGTAGACATCCTGTTTTCGGAGTATTTTCTTCCATTTCTTCCCCAGTTCCGGAGGAGGAGCTATTTTCTAAAAAGCTGCAAGGGGTATGGTCCCGTATCCGAGAGAATCTGGTGCGGGCGTCGCACCAGGCTAAGGTCCAGGCGGATCGGAAGAGAGGAGAGTTGCAGTTCTTCCCTGGTGAGATGGTTTGGTTGTCCACCAAGAATATCAGGTTGAAGGTTCCTAGCAAGAAGCTGGGTCCCAGATTTGTGGGTCCTTTTAAGATCATCAAGATGGTAAATGAAGTGGCGGCGCAGCTGCAACTACCTAAAAGGTGGAAGATAAACCGGGTCTTCCATGTCTCCTTGTTAAAGAAGGCCAAGAAGGGAACGTCTCCAGTTAAGGTTCCACCAGTTTCTGAGTCCGGGGAGTATGAGATATCCCGAGTTCTGGATAGCAAATATGTTCGGGGGAAGCTATGGTATCTGGTGGCATGGAAGGGATACGGTCCTGAGGATAATTCTTGGGTCCTGGAGTCGGATGTGTCAGCTCCCAGACTCGTGGAGAAATTCCACAAGGAGTTCCCGAAGAAGGATGCTCCTAGAGAATCCGGAGTCTTCTCCTTGAGGGGAGGATCCTGTTAGGAGTATTTAGGTTCTTTAATTTCTATTTTTCTTACCTGGGGAGTTTTTGGCTGCGCAGTGTCTGGGGTGGCATCCTGGCGCTGCGGGGTTGTCCTGTCGTGAGTATTGGTGCACACCTTCTGACTTGCACGTGCGCACTGCTGGTAGGCAGCTTTATCTCCTGGTTGATTAGTCTGTCCTCCCGTTTGCACCTGGGAGGAGTGGTCTCTACTCTGTATTTAAACCCATGCCTCCCATGGTTCTGTGCTGAGTGTCGCTTTTACAGAGCTAGGCCTTAGCAGGAGGAGTAGGTGGTGTTCTGGGATAGAGGAAGTTCCGTGGTTGATTTTTGGGAGGTTTGGGTGAACGAGTTGGTTTGTGTGTTTTCCCTTCTGTGTTCACCAATCCTACCTCTGTGTATAATTGACTGTGTGAGTGAATTGCCTTATCCTTTGATTTCTACTCAGTTTCCCTGTGTTGGTTTCCTAGTGTATGGTTCCTTCCCATATTGGTTTGGGGGAATCCTTTCCCACATTTTTTCCTGTGTGCTGCTTGTGTTGTTAGTCAGCGCACACCCTTGTCAGTCCCTGTCAGTAGCAGCTTCACTTGTTCGTTAGGGGTGACCCCCTTTAGTCTCCAGTCCCTAGAGGTCTTATAGGGCATTCCTTCTCCCACTTCCCTCTAGGCCTACGGAATCAGTGAGAGAGGAACTGTCGGGGTCAGGCTTAGCCTGAGTACAGCCGACCCACACCCGTGAGGCAGGGACCGGGATAGCTAGTGGGAGTAGTGCAGGGCGAGATTCCCTACTGCTATCCCTTAGCCCCGTTGCAGCTACCTGGACTGACATAACAGTTCGGAACAGTACTCGCTCATCTCAAATTATTAACTATTATTGAATGTGCATCTATTAGCACAATGCAGTTTATATAGTTTGAACCAACCATCCTGTTGTAATATGGTGGCACTAGCTAGAGAGTGACCTGTTGTCCTGCTGCTCCTAAGGAGTCTTCACAAAATAGTACTGCAGACGACCATCAAGAATTGCCAGAAAGCTTTATAGATAGATAATTCACCCTCCCTCTGAAACATATAAAGTGAAACAGGGTGCTCTGTGAGCTCATTTATATAAAGTAATTAACCAGGATTACAATGGAATGGCGGAGAGACTTGAAAAAAAAGAAGGTAGTAGTAGAATAGCCTTTTTAAAGGCTATCCAGGCATGTCTTTATCTCAGAACCACTGATACTAATGATAGAATCCCTTTAATGACCTGTTAGAAGGTTTACAGAGTAGTTTCCATATTTACAGATAACAGAAACTGAGTAGGATGATGGAATATTAAAGGGAATTAGAGACCTGGAAGCATAGGTGAGGGCAAATGAAGTTTAATATAGACAACATGTGGGGTTATATATTTAGGTTGGAAAAATAAAATGTTTCGACCCCCGTGTACAAGAAGGACATAGGTGGTATAAAGTCATACTAGACAGTCTAGAGATGCGCCAAATTTACCCTTCATCAACCAATGTGGTAAACGTGACACCTTTTAAAAAACTGTCCGGTGTTTGCTGATTTAAATGGTAGTGTTGGGAAATCTGCCCCATGGTTGTGTTTGTCATGTCTTTATCTGGAATTATAACCCATTGTAAAAATATACTAGTGAAAGTCCCCATTATGTCATCGTGGAGTACTGAAGTTTTTCATAATATACTAACTGATCATAGTAGAAATTAGGTACAATAAAAAGGAGAGGGGGATATCTATAAAATATGGTTGTGATTTGCCCTTTTAACCAGTCATTTTCTGGTCAAGCTTAGGCCTTTGCAGTCACTCGTGGAAATATTCTGGAATCCATTGTATTGATACAAGCTAGCTATCTAGCACATAAATCATGCTTGCATTGTAATACAAGGTCGTAGAGCATGTCATGTTTGCACTTAGAATATCTCGGCCTATGTTATGAGCTCTCTATCCATTAATTTGGTAGTGATAATAAGTTGCTTGTTGATTGCAATTTCTCCCTCCATCTCCGACAGCTGTGCAAGAAATGATTAATTATTGTTAATTATTTTGCTAATCCTGGCGGCTTGGGATATTTAGAATACATGTAAGTTTGTCAGTGGCCCTGCTTTGCCATCATGTTCATCTAATATTAATAGCACATTTATCTCCTGAAAGAGGCAGACATAATGCATTGGGAAATTAAGATGGAAGTATTGATCAGTCGCTTCATTGTACAGAAGCAATGGGGAAGACACTTATCTATAGGAGATGGCAAGTGGCCGGGGCTCTATTGTAGAACTGTTAGACCAATCTTTCATTATATCAATTTTTATTCAAGAAGACTGAAATTAATACTGGTGCCACAAGAGCAATGAAACATCAGTATGGCAAATCTGCATATTGTTGAAAGAAATTCATTGATTTTTTGAAATGAAAGAAAAATCAAAATGTAAGATTGTTCTTTAACTTCCAAATGCTGATATTTTAGATTTGCTCTGACCATACCCTTCTCATGAATACCGCGATTAAGATGGAGTGTATATTTTCTTGTTGGGGGGGGGGGAGGGATTCCTCTTTCACTTTGGTGATAATTAGAATTACAAATGACTAAAGCTGCTATAGAAAGATATGTACTTTATTGACGTTAAGACCTTCTTTAGACGGTAATAATGCCGCAGTGTTTTAGCTTCCATATTGTGGCCCGTACTGCCTATAGTTCATGTAAACTGCAGACTGAAGCAAGGAGAACGTAGTAAAAGTCAGAAGCATAATGGGAAGGTTGGAAAGATTATTAATATCATCATATGTTCTGCTCTCCTCCTTGCAGAAGAAAGATGATGACTGAAGGAGGAAGGATGTAGGGGAATACATTATTGGCGATTTAGCTAATTTTTCGCAGTGCATCCACTACACTGGATTAACATTCTTAGTAGCCGAGTGCAGTTGGGTGTCACAAGTCTCTGCTCGCCACCCTCTCTACTATCACTCCAGGTCTCTGTGATGTCACCGACTCTACTTTACTCGAGTTGCTTCTATATAGGGGAGAGCAGGGTTGGTCATGTGACATAGAGTCAACTTGTCAGCCAGGTGGGCAGAGACTTCTGGCTTGCCGCTGTTCTCTGCAAATCCAGTATTCAGAGAGCTAAATGACCCTCATTCATATGAAAAAATGTACGGTCTTCCCCATATAACCCTTTTAAGCAGATATAGAATTTTAAAGACACAACCAGTATATCCAGGAAAAGGAGTAAAAAAAAACGTAAAAATGTTACATCATCATAGGGATATCCCATTGGTTATAGATTGCATTCTGAAAACTATCATAACATTTACATTAATTTTATTAACATATGACATATTTTGACTTTAGTTCCGTCTGAAGGGCAGCATCCACACATTCCAGTCTAAATACTTATGGTCAGATTTGTAAGAAAAGCTAAACTTCATATTTTACCAGATACATTGATCCTCATCCTCCATGTACAAGCTGTCTAACCAATGTTACCATAATGAAATATAGTATAAAGTGCTCTGTAGTGAAGCTTCAACATATTCAGTCTCATAAAGAACACTAATATAATATAATGTAATATATTGTAATCTATTTTAGTACTATACAAATGTAACAACAGGTTCTAATGTAAATGCAGGGATGTCTACAGATATTTGCACGCTTGATCTCTTTATAGTGATATGGCTATTTTAAGTGGTAGGTCAGTATTAGCAGTAGGATTACAAGCACAAGTTTACTGTTACTGAATTGTGCTGTACGCAAAGTGGCAACATGTGAAATACAGGGTGTCCCACTCGGGAGTACATCTTTAAAAATGCAAATTACTCTGCGAGGCGTGCATGTATCATCATGCAACAAGGTTCATAATATTCCTTATTTAATGAAGAATTGATTCTGTGTCATAAAGCGGTGGGGACTATTGCATACATAGGGAATTTTTCAAACAGTCCATAACATCTTGCACTGTGTCAGCCGACATCCGAGGCCATCCTCCAGAATGCTGATCAATCAAGCTTCCTGTCGCCTCCAACGTTTTGACCAATTTTGTGATGGTTTTGAAGGTAGGTGGGTTTTTCCTTCCAAATTTCTTCAAATATTCCCTCTTGCACTGTTTTCCTGACCCGGTGACCCAGTAGGTCTTCACAATGAACACTCTTTGTGGTACAGTATACTGCATGCTTGCTTTCGCCACTCTGGGCCGCCATAGCAACGCCAGTTATAGTGCCCGCCTCTTTATGACACAGAATCAGTTCTTCATTAGAGAATATTTCGAACCTTGTTGCATGATGGTACATGCATGCCTTACAGAGTAATTCACGTTTTTAAAGTTGTACTCCTGAGTGGGACACTCTGTACAATGGTCTTCTGTGCGGTTATGGTTATTAGGCATAACTAAAATCAGTTTAGTTATGATGCACCACCAGCACCAGTTTTACCTCGGGAGAAGTGTCTATTAACATTCCTAAGCCAAGAACCCTCTGTGGTCCATTCATTATTTACACAGTAGACTCCAAAGCTGTGCAAACTGTGCTGTGCCCATACGAAGAACAATGCAAGTATCCTCTAGAGACATGGTATGCATTCTGGTACACATACTAGTTGTGAAACTGCTCTAAAGGACCTAGCTGGTCCATTGATGTCGCCATTTTACCTATTGGGTCACTGGCTCGCTGCTCCCTCCAGTGATAACAGCTGACTACAGGGAGGGTGGGTGTCCTAGCAGTGGCACCTCTATAATTTTATCTATATATATATAAAACTCAAATCATGTAGTAGTCTGCTCTACAGATCCACAGATCTATACAAATCCACAGTTCTCGCCCGATTTGGGTAAAATTTGGCACGCCCCCTCTCCACCCACAGGAGCAGAATACTGAGCACGTTACATCTTCATAGCGTTCCCCCGTCATGAGATTAGGGCCCCTAAATTTAGACCCTATGCATATAAAGGGTAAATGTGAAAGCGCTGAGGGGAAAACAACAGTTGTAACTGACAGGGACGGATTATAGCGACCGCGCCAAAGAGTCGCTGCTAAAGGGGCCGCAGCACCACACACAACAAACAAACACCATATAAATATCACACACATACATCAACCCACAAGCACAACACCACACAAATGCCACAATAAACCACACAAACACCAGACCACTCTAGACACACACAAACACGCACGGACCACAAACACATGCTAACACACTCAGATGGATATACACTACGTGCACAGACGAACAGAGCACATACATACTCACACACAACTACCGCACGCATGGACACTTGCTCTCCGCATGCAGAAACAAATGGATCACATGCGCGCACACACACGCATACATATACACGGACCACACACGTGCATGAACACACACATACATACACATGGATTGCACGCACACACGCATACATATACACAGACCATACACACGTGCATGCACACACGCATACATACAAATGGATCATACACATGTACAGGCACGCATGCACTGACAAAACACGTCTGGTATCCTTAGTGGCTGCTTGCACACTATAGTATTTTTCACAGGCCTCCAGGCCATGGATTTGGCGGTTCCATAGACTTGTTTGTGCACAAAGCTATAAATTTTGCAGGCTCCATAGAAGTCTATGGAGATGTAGAATCCACTGCCCGGAGACTGTAGTGTTACTGTAGTGTGCAAGCAGCCTTACTAAGCAGCAATATTGGTCAGGCGAAAACTGCCTGATAGTAAGATTGTCATTATTGCTGACTATACAGGGATCTTTCATCACTGAAGCACTACAATAGATAGTTGTGTAACTGGAAACCAATTTTACTCTTTTGTCCATGAACTACTTTTAAATTACACTGTAGGGAGGGGGAAGGGCTGCATTATGTTGTTAATTGGGTGTAAATCAGTGGCATAACTAGGAATGGCGGAGCCCCGTGGTGAACTTTTGACATGCCCCCCACACACACACACCCGATGGTGAAGACCCCGACCGACCTGCCCCCCTGCATTCCTGCGCGCACTATTATACCTCAGTGGCCCCTTCACCCAGCATTATGCCCCATTGTGGCCCCTTCACCCAGGATTATGCCCCATTGTGGCCCCTTCACCCAGCATTATGCCCCATTGTGGACACCCATGAACAATTTGTTATACTCTGGTGGCTTTTGAGACCCCAGAGTATAATAATCGGAGACCCAGGAGGGATACAAACATAAAAAATCACTGTTACTTACCTATCCCTGGCTTCGCTGTACTTCCCGCTGATGGCATGTGACCGAGGGGGGGGAGGCTGCATCACAATGCAAAGGACGCAGGCCCCGGTCATGTGAAGTCAGGGATGTCACGCAAGCAGGCCCGAAGCCTGCCTGGAGAGGTAAGTAATACAGTTTTTTTATGTTCTCTTACCTCTCCTGGGCCTCCGATCACTATACTCAGAAGGCTTTTCAGACCCTCGAGTATAATAATACTGTTTGTGGGGCCCGCGGGGTCACTTACCGATCCCAGCCGCTGCCAGGATCGCTAAGTAAATAGGGCCTGTTACTGTCTGGAGTAACTCAAGCCAGTAACGGCCTATTAATAAAAAAAATTTTTTAAAAACGCAGCGGTAGTGGCTGTCGCCGGGCCCTCTAATGTCCCCGGCCCTGTGGAAGCTGCTACCACTGCTACCCCAGTAGTTACATCCCTGGTGTAAATGTTTTATATGTTTGTGTAAGGTGCATACATTTTAATTTTTTATTAAAAATATTTAAAAAAAATAGTTTATACTACATGATATGCATTGAATATGTAAAATCAATAAAAATGTTGAAATGAAAAAAAAAGTTGTTCACATCAATGTTACGACAAATTAGTAAAATAATAATAAAATAATAATAATAATAAAAGTGGAAAAAAAAGATTTACTGTAGCTATAAAAATGTCAATTTCAGTGAGACATTGGAAATTTTATTTTAGCATAACCAATAATCTAACATATTTTCCATGAGCGAAGCCGCCGGGTATTCTTCTAGTCTTTATAATATAATTCAAAATAATGAATCATTATTTCCGACTCCACCCAAAATTGGTCCCAACTCAATGACTATGACTGACTGCCCTTAGCTGTACTAGGGTAAACCAGTAAATTTGTTCCATTGGGAAAGATATTTGGGAGATATATGTCATGTTGTTTGTTATACCAAGGATGTTGATGAAAAATTCTGATTTTTTTTTCTGCTCAAGCAAAATATACACTCATTAATGACATAGAAACATATTTTTCTTTGTTTGTTAAAAAAATTCTCTATTATATTTTGTAGGCACTGTAATAGGTGTTGTCATATATACTGGGAAGGAGACAAGAAGTGTAATGAATACATCAAATCCAAAAAACAAGGTAAAATTGTGTGTATGGTTATGCATCTTAAATAAATTATATATATTACGTTGGTTTTTTTCATTTTTTAAGATTCGAGAAGAGACACTGGATATGAATTATTTTCTTACAGTAAATTACTGTTCTTAAAATCCCTCCCTCCAAGTAATTAGAGAATGTCATTATTACAATACACACTGATATTCTCTGTTTTACATGCACTTAGTGACCAGTTTCCAGATAGTCAGGTCAGTTGCTATGTTTCTGCTACCTTCACAGAGGACAGCATAAAGTAGGCATGCTCATTTTAGCACAGTGTTTGTTATATTTGCCTGTAAAGTATAAAATATACACTTTAGTATTTCCAGGGCTTAGATTGGCATCACATTGTAAACCAGGAATCCTTGATATTCATAAGCTGCATACTCTCCCTCCTCTGCCACTGATTGACAGGTTTCTCCTTCTGCAAAGTAGCAGGAAGAAATCTGTCAATCAGCAACTGGAGGGCAGGAGTTGGGCAGAGGGAGTGCTTTACAGACACATACTATAAAACTGAACTGATCAACATACTTGTGGCTGAATTCTACTGACCTCATAGGGCGTACATTATGGTGGCGACAGATTAATCCATTTGTACATATTCATAATTGATCAACCTCTCAAAAATAAAAAAAATGACTAATAGACAGATTGAAAATAGAAATTCTAAAAATATGCCAGGTTTATCATAGTGGTTGTTGGTGGATGATAGCTTATGGTCTCTCTAGACCGTGTAGTCCTTGTTTTTACCACCTTTTAGTTGGCTTACTTTCCATCACAATTTTATGACAGTTATGGTACATTGTGTTGTATTCTGAGAATCCACACACACGTATAGCAAGTCAAAAAGGTTTAGCCCAGGTTAAATGTACCAAGTTACTCCAAACATGCTCCACTGTTATGTTCGTGTCTGGTTGTAACCACAATCATAACTGTGGCCCAGAGTTTCCTTCTATATCAGCCAGGGTTCTACAAGGGAAAAGGTCGCATTAAACTAGGACTCATTTTGTTCTGGATTAAACAATTTTGCTGTCCTTTTTTGCACTTCAGTGAGTAATGAAATTTATGCCAAGAGGACACATGAATGACTTGACTATAACATGGTGTAATGACACATTTACGTCATTGTATATCAGTAGCATTATGAAGAAAATACAATGGTCATATTGATGGTCACTTCTAAGAAATGGTTAAGAAGCTGATATGATAGCACTTGTTTCAGCAGAAAAGAGCAAGCGCCACTGCTTAGACGTTTCACGTTTTACAAGAAGCCTAAACATACCCTTGCATAAGTATTTTAGGCATATTCAGCACGGAAGGAGGAGTTAATGTGACATTTTGTCGTTTGGATAATGAATCATCTATTGAAGGTTCCCCAGAAATGAAGAACAGGATGGTTTAGTAATTTGCCTCAGGAAAGCAAATCTGTCAATATATGTCTGAAATGGGCAGCTAGTGGTGAACATTGACGACTCTGTTGTTTAATGTGTTGATGGTCTCTGCCAGCATAAACTGTCCATCACTATTGTCTATTTCTCATGAAGACTAGACTCCCTGCCGGCTAGAGGAGGGCCACATTAACTCTCCGGGCTCGGATGACAATTCCAGGCAAACTATTAGTTTAGTTTCTTAGAAGTTAAAGTGTGTAAAATTAAGATGTGAGCAAAACTTAATCCCCATTCCATACTAAACGCATTTATCATTATGTTGTCACATTGATTCTTTGTAGAGAGTTCTATATAGATGCTTAAATGCAACATTTTGTTATTTGGAGCCACATCAGTATATCTCTAACACTAGGTTCACACTAGCGTTCGGGTCTCCGTTCTCAGCTTTCCGTCTTCTGCATGCAGAAGACGGAAAGCTGTCAGATCGGGTCCGGCTGTGAGCGCGGGTGAGCGTTTTATGCTCTTCGCCGCGAAATGTTTTTTTTTAAAACCGGACACAGAGTACTGCATGTCTGACTCTGTGTCCAATTTTAAAAAAACGGTTTCGCGGCGGAGAGCATAAAATGCTCACCGCCGCTCACGGCCGGACATATTTCAAACCCATTCAGATAAATGGGTGTGAAAGAGTCCTGCAGGTTTCCGTCTCCTGCTCTGTTTTGTGCAGGAAACGGAAACCTGCAGAACGGAGACCGGGCGCAGATGTGAACGAGCCCTGAGACTCACCTATTGTACATTTTTATAGATGGGTTACATTTATAGAGAGTTGCCCTCTACATATTATTTTAAAGGGGTTTTTGATCCCATATTGTTTTTTCATATTGTTATCTGACACCAGGACCCTGAACAGATCAGCTATTACGGCAGTGTCCAGGCACCTGAAGCCGGTGCAGTGGACACGGAGTGCATGCAGGCTTATCCTATTCAAGTAATTAGGTTTACGTTGCAGTCTCTCAAAAGCGCTGCTGTGTAGTGGATGGTGCTGCACCTGTCACTCTATCCAGTGCCTAGAGGTGCCGGCTGACTTGTGTGGGGTCTTTGTGTTGGACCTCCACAGACCATATACTGATGACCTCTCCTGTGGTGCCCTGAAATCTATGGGGCAGCGCTGCAATACTACATTCGCTGCTACAGTTTTATGGCAAGCAAGCAGCACAGTCCGAGGTATGTGAATAATAAAGATAGGTCGTCAATTTTAGAAACTGGGTAATCGTGTAATAGAACCCATAAAACATTGAATAAAAAGTGATCAAACCATCAGATCTTTCCCCAAATGGTATCAATAAAAACGTCATCTTGTCCCACATAAAAAGACACCACACCCAGCTCCATACATGTAAATATTAAAAACTTACAGGTGTCAGAACATGACGACACAAATTTTTTTTCTATTTTGCAAAGTTTTTCATTTTTTAAAAAGTATCACAACATTAAAAATACTATATAAAATTGGTATCACCATGTTTGTACTGACACGTAGAACACAGGTAACATGTCATTTGTAATAAACAGTGAACGCTGTAAAAATTAAACCCATATGAAAATGGCGCAAATGCATTTTTTCTCCAATTGCACCTCATTCAGAATTTTTTCCAGCTTTCCAGTACATTGCACAGCATATTTAATGGCGCCATTACAAAGTACAATTTGTCCCGCAAATTGTGAGGGTCGTTCCTATGAGCCCGGAGTGACCCTTTGCCTCATACTGACTTGTGAATGCTCAAGGTGATGTATTTTGTGTACTTCAGATAATTTTTACAATGAATATAAAACATCACTATCCAAAATAAATGTACACAGAGTGACAATATCCTTCAAACTTCTTGTTCCATTTTTCGACACCTTTGCATTTCTCTAGATGTGATACCTGGATATTTATCAGTAGGTGAACTGGTCGGACTGCTGACCGGTTGTAGTGGATTTTTTATAGTTCATTCATGTTAGGAATTTTCAGGATATTTCAGGATTGTAGGTTTGTTTATAGCTGTCCAGGCTGTTTCTGGATACCGTCACTCGCCTTCATACCAAAATCTACTTTCAGTGGTTTTCCCATTCATCATAAGTTACTGCATACACAGTCAGGTAAATTATTATACAGATGATTTTGAGCATGGTAGTGATGATGGGGAGATTCACGTGTTTCCATGACATATACTTGTTTTGTAGTTCTTATTAATCTGCTGAAAGAGCAAGGATACTATGGGAGAAAGGATAATATGACTTGCCTGAAGCGCTTTTGTGATCTCTGGGGCATATTGATTTGTGTTTCTAATTGGAAAAAATATGTTAGTGTGTGACGGACTATGACAGGTGATACGTTGTTTATGTATATTGCACATGTCCATTCTTATTAAGACTGTTGGTGAATAGAGCCAGTTAGGGATGCGAGGTTTTATTGTACTTTAAATGCGAGGTCCCATGTGGGTCTAGTTCACTGTAGAGAAAATAAGCAAAAAAGCCTAGTGTAAGCACAATACAGTTCTGGTTGTCAAATAATAGACTTTATTATATTCTTACCTCACCTTGCATATTACATAATTTATCAATTTTGCATTTAACGCCTTTAAATTTATATTTCATGCCTCTTTATACAATTTTGATTGTCTTATATAAGGGGTATATTTTGTCATTTATTTTATTTTACAAATAAAAATCTGATTAGAGAATTTTAATGTACTGGCGTTAAGGTTGACATTTAGTAGTACCTCGTACAGTGCCCTTTTGAGTCTCCTCCTACAACTTTCTAGCTTTCTAATAGTATGACGTTAGATTTTGTGGGCTCGGGAGCTGTGCCTGCCAAGTGCCAGATGTTAAGGGGGCATTCACACGATGTAACGCGGCGTTGATTCTCACATAATAACTGGCATAACAATCAGCGCTGCAAAACAGAATCCCATTGACTTCAATGGGTTCCGTTTAGAGCGCGTAACACATTGAAGTCAATGGGATTCTGTTTTGCAGCGCTGATTTTTATGCGAGTTATCGTGTCAGAATCAACGCTGCGTTACATCATGTGAATGCCACCTTATACAGCCAATAAGAGACTCTCGCTGAAATAGCCAGAGAGAAGTCCGATTTTGGCAGATTAACCCCTTAGGTGCCATAATCAATGCTAATTACTGTACCTAAATGGCTGGAGGGGTTTGTTGGGTTTCTCTCTCTCACCCATAAAATTCTATAGGGCACAATTGCAGTGCACCACAGGGTTGCCATGGCAGCTAGAAGCCAAAGGCCTTCAGAAGCCACGTTCAAATGCTTATTAGGCCCAGGCAAAAAGCAAGATCCTGAAGACCCAGATAGACTGCATCCATTAATGGGTTAAGCTGGCTATTGGCATTAGATGTCCATGGGCTGAACCCACAGATTTTTGCAGGAGTGATTGACAGTCACTCCTGACTCTTATGTGATGCCACCTGTTGGCAGAAATAAGGATTGAACAGTTGAATTTCAATGGCCAATTCATTTTGTTTTTGCAGAGATAAGCCATTGTCAGAGGTTTTTTTTCGTGGAAGTTGGTAAACCCTGTGCATATTAAATGGTCCACCGCTCCTACCAAATTCAGCATATTTTGATGGTGTTCATATATGTTACTTTTCATGTACATTTAGCTTTCATCTTTGGTGGGGAGAAGGAATGAGAACTGCATGCTTTTTGTGGTACTGAATTCTCATATATTCACTAGTTTGCCGTATGCTTTCTGATACAACTCACTGTCTGTGGATCTTCTGACTATTCATTGTGACACCCTGACTCTGGCAATTAATCTGTTATGGAGACCCTCAGATTGTGCTTTTCTAGTCTACACCACAGAGTTGACAAATGAGCTACAAATAAAAGAATCTGTCAGCCTATTGTATGAGCATCAGAGCTTAATGCGAAACCTTAAAAAAAAAGTAGTATCTTATTCTTCTAGGTACACTTTTAAATGGTTCTTGAAGGAACTTGACAGGGAGGTTGTTCCAGACATCTTGAAGAACTAAACATATATGTTCTGTGAATGTAGACTTGCCCAAATCAAATCTACTAATGTAATCCCAGAAGGACTGGTTATATTGCTAAGATCAGGGCTCTCTGAGGGCCATATCATCTCTTCCAGAACTTTCCAGTACTTCTTTATGCTAAAGATAGTTCTTAGTGACATTGGCTATACGTTTCTAGTTGTTGTCCTGCTAATGAGATGCCTCCCTTATGGTATTCCATGATCGTTAAGTATCTGCCTGTATTTTTTTAACACCATTTATCCTGACCAAATCCTCAACTATATTTGCTAGAATGCAGCCCCAAATTTGCAAGGAACCTTCAGCATGCTTCACTTTTGCCTGGAGACGTTCATTATTGTACCATTCTCCAGGCCTTGAGTGAACAAACTGCCTTGTGTTGCTGCCAAATATTTTAACTTCTCATTCTGGAGCACCTGCTACCACTTTTCAGTTCCTATGTTTTCATGCATAGTTGAGTTGCTTAGCCTTGTTACCATGTCAAAGGTTTTTTAAGAGATGGTAACAAGACTAGTGCCACTTTCTGTAACCCAATGGAACAGTTTGATAGAGTATGGTCCCTACTGGTTAGGATATGTTCACATTGACTGCACTTTTCTCTCTACCGGTTTTAGTATAAAAGCAGCAGAAACCCGGCAGACCCCCATTATAATCTATGGGGTCTGTGGGTAATTGCTGTTTTAGTGTTGTTCGGCTCTACATCTTTTGGGTTCCCCAGCATACCCAAAGGAAGGATAGCCCAGCACAAGAGTGAACCTAGCCTGTTTTTTTTTTTCTTGGGCCTGTCCTACTGCTTACAGGTGTAATACTTAAGTATACAAGATGATTCTGCTTTCTTGTTTGCCATTAATAATCCAGGTTTCTGGATGGTGACGCTCTCCCCAAATGTTTCCTGCTTCGGATATGACACTCTATATTTAATTTTGATGCTGTTATATATCTGTAAATCAGGTACTTTGATTCCGACCTCTTTACTTGTTAGTTCTCACCCTTATTTTTATACTGCTCTCATTGAATAAATATGTTTTTAAAATTACCAAGGAGATAATAAGTGTGAGGCCATGCACTGAGTGTGAGAAGCCACAGCCAGATTGGGCATGTTTCTTCCTTTCCCAGTGCATTGCAAAAAAAGAAGGCTGATTAGGAGTAGAGATGAGCGAGTACTGTTCGGATCAGCCGATCCGAACAGCACGCTCGCATAGAAATGAATGGATGTAGCCGGCACGTGGGGGGTTAAGCGGCCGTCCGACGTCAAAGCGGAAGTACCAGGTGCATCCATTCATTTCTATGGAGCGTGCTGTTCGGATCAGCTGATCCGAACAGTACTCGCTCATCTCTACTTAGGAGGTCTCTGATCTAAAATCCTCCATGTGAACCACACCTGGTTTTGACTTCAAAAACAACAACGAAAGCTTGAAATGAAAATCCAGTCTTTCATATTAACTAAATATACTATGCGGCGGGCAGTAAACCTGCTTCTGATGATATGTGGGTTACACTTTAACTGGCTAGTGATTCATACAGATATAATAATGTATTGTGACAGCTTAGTTGAACATCTAAATGATACATTTTCTATAAATTAAGCGTGTGATTTCAGAAGCAGTATAAGAATTATCTATAACGGAATGCCATGTCTGCCATAATTATGGCAAGATTGCTCTTTAATTTCTCACTGGAAATCGTGCATCTGCACCTAGTACTCATGAACAGACCCTATTGTAATCACTAGTTCGCAAGTCATGTTATTCACATAGTAGTCTTCTAACCATCCCCCATTGTGCACTGTGCAGGAGCTGTGTCAGCTTGTGTTCAGCAAGACACATTGAAACATACAATTTAACTGGCGGTGCCTAAACATTTGCTCTCAATTGTATGAAGGCAAGAACTGATCTCAGTAACTGCTGTGCAGTCAATCATGAAAAATGTCAAAAAAAAAAAAAGCTTTGTAAAACCATTTGGGGTAATTTTTTTAGTTGTGCATCAGTCAGAGCACTAATAATAAATGCATCCAAACTTCTTAAGTTTTATTAAATGCACTATATGTATTGCTAAAGCTGTAGAAAAAAAAAGCCTATAGTAAACATCAAATAAAATCATTACAATGTGAGCTTATACTAATGTACATATTTATAGGACATGAGGTTCTGCCATTTCTATGGTCTTTCCCCATCCCTTGTTGGGACCGCATAGCTAATTTCTGCCACCCTTTCTTTCTAATGTTATGGTAGTGTAGTAGTGGCCAAGGAAGCATAGCCATTTGGAAAAAGATGGGGATCAACTGAGTAGATGACTGACTTTGTATACATTTGAGAATAGTAGTGTAACAAGGAGCCAAAAATACCAAAACCGAACATTACTACATAACTGTAGCTGTTGTATTATGTTCACACATTTGCGTCAGAGTCTGTGCACGATACTCCATCACAGTGTCCGCCTGATATCGGCGGAAAGATAGGACCTACACGAATGTTTTTTTTACCATACTTCTTTCAGTTTAAAAGCAAAGGACACCAAACAAACTCCATTATAATCAATGGTATCCATCGGGCTCCATACGTAACCACTATTTTAGCAGTCTGCTTGACCTTTGTTCTGGTTCGAGAGATAGCCAATGCTAGTGTGAACCTAGTGTTATCTGTGTCATTTTTTTTTAGGTCCACAACAGTTGAACCCCCTGACCAAATTGTATTACCTCAGGCCTGCTTATATCCAATATTTACTTCAAGGGGTCTCAAATATGACTGTCCCACATGAAGGCATCACTATGAGATAAGGACAACATAACACTTCCTGTTATTGGCATGTGATAGATGATAATCCCCTTGTTATTTTTCTTTTGTCATGGTTAAAGATTCTGATCCTGAATCCACTCACCAGTGGATGGGGTCACTTGTAGTATGTGTATAAAGGACCATGTGTGTATTATCAGCTGCTACACTTGACAAAGAGGACCTTAAGCCCCAAAACACGTTGGGTAGCTGGACAACTAATAAAGGATCTACTTTGGACTAATGGCTCAACGCAGTTCAATTCTTCCTTTGCTAGTTTACTCCTGACCTGCGTTTGCAATGGTCATTCAGAAAGAACCTTAGGACCTGTACTGATGTGAATACAGCACTTGGGTGTGATAAGTCTGTGTCGCTTCACTTGTCTCTCCCCCCCTTCCCCTCCATAGACTTCTAAAGACTTGTAATCTAACACATTTCAGCTGCAGTCTAACGCAAAGATTTCAAAGTGAAAGCCAATTTAGCAGGATGGGGGAAGAAGGAAAACAGCTGGACTAGTGGAAAAAAGACTTTTCCCTCATAAGATATACACATGTAGCAAAAGTTAACATGACCCGTAACACGTTAACAACGGTGTGAACTGGACTCTTTCAATGGGATTTCAATGACTTTAATTGCCTTCTGAGATGTGATCTCGCAGCTCAGAAAATTATCAGACTGCAGAAGGTCAAGTTGAACATTGCTCCATCTGTATAACAAAGTTTCTTAATTCCACCTGCATTATTGATTTATGCAAAGTTTGATGACATGGCACTGACTATTGAAAGGTTATTGATAGCAGCTTCCCATATTCCTACCTAACATGGTATTTGCAGTACAAAACAACCTCAAAGTTTGTCTCTGTTCACTGATGCAGAGTTATTTCATTCTGTGGCGGACTGTGTTTTTCCCATGAGCTATATCATGCTAGTCAAGATAGAAAAAGTTATCATACTGTGCAAAAAAGAAAAATGCATCTGCCACCATTTCTTCCCAATAGCTCATATTTGATGACCCATAATCTACGTTGGCTCCACTGACACCAATGAAGTGTACATTGTCTGTCTGAAAAACTTTCATCTGTACTTCAGCTGAATAGGACTGCATAATAACTGGGCTGCTTTGTTTTCTACATTTTACATACTCTGGCTAACAGACTTTCTTTCATGTGGATTACACACATTGAATACTTTTTGACTTTTATCCATTTGTTCTTTTTCTTAGCTATATGAGTCAAAAGTCCAATGGTTGGCCACTGCACACCAACAGGGCAAAAGTTACATGAAAAGCTCATTTAACTGGGACTTGATATTGATGGCTTATCCTTAAGGTAGGTTGTCAATATCAAATCAGAGAGGACACCCAGCACACACACCGATCAGCTGATTTCTGCATAGTGTATGGAGACAGACATAGACTCAGTAATCTATTGACTGACTGTAGGGCAGTTAAGACAAACCAAGCTCATCAGACAACATAAACCAACCTGGGGTACAAGGCAGTCCTGTTCAGAGGAGAAATGCTGCCTAATGTGTTGAGAATTTGTCACATTTTTTCATATTATTTTTGTGTATGTCTTTTGTACACTGTGTTTTTATGATTTATTTTAATCCTCATGTTTCTTTCTCTTGGAGGTGACAAAAATGTAGGCAATAGGTAACCCCGCTTTTCATAAATCTAAGTGGACGGGATTGCAGAAATTCCTTAGTGGTTCTTAATTTGGCACATAATATACATTTCCTGAAGTTTTTCACTCTTTCAGTGTCAAAGTTAGAAACATGGTATGGATTTATTTTGGTACTTTGAAGGCTTTCATTGCCTTAGGAAGTGAACACATAATCCAGATAATTTCATTTTCCAAACAGAATAATGATTTGCATTCTAAATGGAATAAAGCTTTAATCGGCAATTTTTTACAGCAAATCTCCCGCAGAGCGGTAAAAGTGTCAGCCACTTGAAGCATATTAAATTATTTGCTGGATGTGAAGGGCAGGCAGTGCAGATCATGTATAATAACCTGTTCCCTCAACAGCATTCACAAATCTGGAATCAATTCTGTCTGTATAGATATTTCTTAAACCTTCTCAGTCTCTGCGCTGTCTGTCAGTGCTAAAGGTCATTTATGACGGCTAATTAACACTCGGGAAATGGATGTGCAACAAGTGTTTGGATATTACATATTTGTCTTTTGTCTCCCTTTAGGTTTGCTAGATAAAATGTGTAAACCCATGACAACTGAGAAACAACATGTTCTCCTGAAGTAATAAGGTCTCCTGTAAAAATATTCTCCTTTTGTAAAAGAAAGAATGCAAAAACCACATTAAACTTTATTTTTTTATTTATTTAGTATATACGCACATATATACTCAGTGTATATACGGTCATGAGAAAGACATAGGATACCCTATTTCAGTTCAATGTTTTCATATCAGGACATAATAATAAACATCTGGTTCTTAGAAGGTTGTACAATTTGGCAAATACAACCTGAGTTGAACAACAACACATGGCAAATTACAATGTGGTATCATTTATTAAACCAAACTATGCCAAAATGCAGAAGCAGTATGTTTAAAATGAAGTATGCTTATGCTAGGGTCACACTAGAGTCAGCTTACCTGTTGTTCAAGGACCTCATGTACACCATTAATTAGAATAGGATCTGTAGAGTGTCCATTGTTTTAAACTGAAACTGCTGGATTAAAAATTCGGATTTACTTCTGATTTTTTCATCCAGCGATTTTGGACGTACACTGCGATGCAACACAGCACTCTCCAACACAGATGTGAACATAGCCTGAGCTATGAAGCCAACCCCTTTGACAGTGCAGTGATATTTATAAGTGCACATTGTCAGCTTTGCAATGCTATAATATATATATATATATATATATATATATATATATATATAGGCAGAGTTCCTTCACATAAAGTCATAGGTGCAGATTTATGAAGACTTGCATTTTCACTGACACTCTTCATATACCCTGCATATGTGGTGGCTTCAACCATGCCATGCTTTTCACCATGTCCTTTTCCAGGATTTCTGGTGTTCTCAGTCAGCTCCTGGCATCTTCTGCACTTGTTTACGTCCATAACTTTCTGTGCTTGGTTTCCTACTAGTTCCATGATGTCTCACTTCTCCTCCCTCCCTCACTTCTCCCTCCCTTTCTCACACACTCCCCTCCCTCCCTGTTTCACTAGCTAGCCCGCCCACTACATCATTAGCAACCATCTGTAGTCTCCCAGTCCTAACTCACCACACGTCCCCCTTAATCGCTGACCCCCCTCCCTATATATTGTTTTCCACCAAAAGCCAATTAAAATAACATCTGCAATAGACAACAAATGCTGGGGTGTCTTACATTTTAGATGTACTTGCAATTCCCCTGTGAGAAAAGTTAGGCAATGCGTATGCTGGCGTTTGTTGTCTTATTGTGCAGGTGCGCACCAGCAGACATCTTTGTGACGACGCCGGGCAGCCCGCACACGTGCAATAACCCGCAATCACTCAGGAACACTATTGTGCTTGCCCGAGGTGAAGATAACGCTCCGTGACTGGATATTCCAGCATGAAGGAAGGTAAGTATGATGGGTGGGGAAGGGTGTAGTGAGGGGAGGGAATGGGAAGTTAGGGGATGGGTGGGAAGGGAATAAGGATATAGTATGTGACATTCCATTTCCGGAAGTGGTGAAATGGAACGTCACAGAATACTAAGAAAATGTGGATGGGGCGGTCATGTGACCCCCCCCCCCAACGAAATGGTAAATATGCATGATGCAAGTAATTTATAAAAGTAGGTGGGTGGTAGTTTAATTTCTTTATTATTTTTTTTTTTTATCCTGGACAACCCCTTTAATATATATGATTTGCTTAAAGGGAATCTGTCAACAGGAAATGGCAATGCAACCAGGCAGCCTTAGTACCTAGCCGTAGACAGTCTCACATGTGCCCTCATTCCTTTTATTTGCTGTGAATCTTGCCTTCATCTACACAAAAATCTAATTTTCATGATTTTTTTTGCTTCATTGATATATGCAGATGGATATATAGGTGCATAGTTTTATAGACCTATAGATAGATAGATTATATCTGTGTAGCCATCTATTAATCTTTATATCTTTCTATCTCTATGAAGACAACATATATTGAGGGTCCTGAGGATATGCCTTTAAATTAAAACTATTGTACCTCAACTACATTAATATAAAATTAATTTTACGAAAAATTCAGTTCATTTTGAGTCTCTGATTGTATATAGCTTTCCTTGCCAAACCATACCAGAAATTCTGTGAAACTCTCCATCATATGTGAATATGCACAGTCAGCACTTTAGTGCAATGGAGGTAATGATAACAATAGATTTCAAGAACACAGCAACACACAAGTTTTCATGAGTGGGCCATGTATTTGCTGCCATGAAATTTAACCAAATAAATCCTTAACCAAATGGATTATCTGCTGGGTTCACACCTGCAATGGAGTCTCTGTGGAAAACTCTATCACAGAAACTGCCGAAAATCGTCAGAGAAAAGTCCTGCACAGACTTGTATTTGTTTGCCACTTTCAGTTTCAAAATGGCGGACACCCGACATCTCCCATTATAGTCAATGGGGCCTGCCCAGTTCTATGTGTAACCACTGTTATACCAGTCCAAGTCTTTTTCAGTCAGGTCCCCCAATGGACCCATAGAACAGAAAGACAGCACGAAAAAAGAAAGAAGAGGGTGCACTTGGCATTTTACACTTTAGATGCATGTAACAGTTAATATTCTACTTGATTTCGGAAAGCCTATGCTTGAGATTGTAAAAATAATTTTCACCATGAAATACCTATTTTAATTAACATGAAGCCGAGTTTTTTATTATTTAATTTAAACTTTACATTTTCTCAGGAGACTAAACTGAGTGTTCTTAAGTATTACACTTGAAATGGATGCTTTTGTGATTTTTTTTTTTTCCTTTTTATTATAATCACCCTCATTTTTCAATCACCGGTTCAATTGCTGTGTGTTTGTGGTAATAATTGCTCACAAAGCATATGATGGGGAGGGAAAAGTAGATATTGAAACCGCATCTCAGGGTGCCAGAATAATGCTTGGCATACAAATTTCTAAACAGCTTAAAACATGCACAGTGTTTGAATGCTCTTTACAGAATCCATCCTTTGCTGCTTTTTACATTTATAGTGGATCATTCATTAACCTGAGCATGGGGCATTGGTTGCTGAGAAACTTAGTTCTTTTTCCTTTGTGGTTTCTTTTGGCTGGAAAAAACAGAGAAAATAGGAGATGACCATGCTTGACACAGAAAATGCTTTTAGCAGTATGCCAAATTCAGACTTTTATTAACCTGCCAACATTTTTTTTTCTGGATATATTTAAAGAGGATCTTTCACCACTTGGGGCACATGCGGTTTTATATACTGCTAGAAAGCCGACAGTGCACTGAATTCAGCGCACTATCGGCTTTCCCGTTCTGTGCCCCAGTGAAGAGCTATTGGTGCCAGTACCGTAGCTCTTCACCGTCAGAAGGGTGTTTCTGACAGTCAGTCAGGAACGCCCTTCCTTATACAGTAGTAGCGACTATTGCACTGTACTGTGAGAGCGGTGAGGAACGCTTGCCTCCCCTCCTGATAGTACTTGCCCATAGGCAAGCACAGGGGGGGCCTTCCTCACCACTTTCACAGTACAGCGCAATAGTCGCTACTGTGAGGAAGAGCGTTCCTGAATGACTGTCAGAAACGCCCTTCTTACAGTGAAGAGCTATGACATCTCTTCACCCGGGGCACAGAACATGAAAGCCAACACCTTTCTAGCGGTATATAAAACCGCATGTGCCCCAAGTAGTGAAAGGTCCTCTTTACGGAGTTATCTGACTTTTAAAATTGGTGGCCTATACTGATAGCAATGAAAAGGCTGCAGTACTTGCATGTGCACCATGGCTCCTTCAGACTGCTGATCAGTCTAGCGCTAGACTAGTTTGACTTCACCTGAGGTTGGCTACACCTGAGGTTGTTGTCTAAGTGGTCCCTATACTAGGATTTAGACTATTCTACAGGGATTTTCCAGGTTTCTACCTCTAGGAGGAGTCTTGAGTTCAGCGGCTGCTAGCATAGGCAGGCATATTGGTGCTTGGCACCAAAGTGACAGGCAGCAAGATGTTAGTGGTAAAGCAGAGGTCAGGACAAGTGGAATTTGTTTTGTCATGGTTTTTAGGTAAAAGGTCAAGACACTAGCGCTGGAACTCCATTCGGGGGTAAGGTTCCCCTATCCACTTGAAAAATGCGGACAGAAAAGCACTGCAAGCATTGCTTTTTTTCTCTCCCTTTTTAGGTGGAAACCTGGCGAACCCCGTTATAATGTAGGGAGTAACCAGGGCAGTTAGCCCTGTTATATGTGTAATTCCTGGTTCTTAGGTACAAGTGCTGTGCCCACAAATTGCTGATAAGAATGTAGTTTGGACTGACTGACGCACTCTGGCATTAATGATAGAGTAGATACATTATAAAGATAGTCTTCTGTGTCATGGCCACTCTTTGACGTGATGTGGAACCACTGCGCCTGTTTTTATTTCTACATAATACAGACAGTCATAATATGTTCTCAATTTCTCCTCTGCTCTTTTCCTTTTATTTTCTATCTTTTGCTCTAGAAATAATGGCCTTCATTTACTATGGATTGCCCACTCTTGGGAAAGTACACTTTCTGATCTACTGTATGATAATTGTGCTTACATTTAACCGTGAACAAGAGAGAGTTCGATGGATTTTATTGTATAAGAAGTAGAACAAAAATAGCCCATACACATTGGTATGGCCAATCAGTTAATGTGGGTAGATGAGTCACGAAACTTACCACCGGCAGATCTTTCCAATGGTAGATGCCAGGGGAGGTAAGAATTGGGCACTTTGTTTTTGTGGAGATAAGTGGCTGCCTGAGAGAGATGGAAATAACTTCCTCTTTTCACCCATTCCATAATCATGCATTGCTCTGCTTGAGACTCAAGACATGATGCCCAT